>NW_026616227.1:0-28169 GCF_000801105.2 Raphanus sativus | reverse complement strand
TTTGAATTTTATGAATGAATATGCAGTTTTTCTTAAAACTATTATCTAAGTCTTTTGAGTGTTGTGAGAAGCAGTGATACACTAAAAATGAATCCTTGCTACTGCCAAGTTAACAGTTGCAATTGTAGTACTTGAGATTCAAATCCAGAGGACCAGTCTACACTCTAGTTCTATAAGTTCCAGAATCAAGCTAAGAAGAAAATATAATTTAGTTGAAATAGGCGATAGTAAACAAGCAAAATAAACACGAGATTGATTCAATTTAACAAGGAGCTAGCCTAGGGTATTTCAATGGGTGTTGAATTGGAGCCAAACAATTATTCAAGCGCGATGAAGAGCTTTCTAGAACTCGGATCACTCAGCTGGAACACTCCACTGTCGTGGCAGTGATCGCTTTGCAGATCGATCTCACCACCTAACTGTCGTTGGGATGAGAATCGATTGCAAGCCTTAGAGAACAGGTCTGATCAGTTCACTTACCACCCTAATATCTACTTTCGCTGATTAGGGATACTAAGCTCATTCAATACATGTCAAGTTATCATCCTAAGCGGTTAACTAGGTGATGAACTAGTGATCTAACATCAAGTGATCAGTTTAATGAAAGCAGTAAGAGCAGTATGAATGAAGAACCGTTATGGATCGCTTATCTATGTTTAGCTCATGCCTCAACACCCTAAAAACCCTAGGCGAGCAAGGCTACTACTCGATCATGATGCAAATAGACAAAGACATAAATTCTGAATAAAATTGCATAAGAACAGAGTAGAAAACAAAGGGTTCAGCTGATCTTCTCTATGGAGAGAGAGATGAAGCCTTCTCCCTTTGCAATAAGCAAGTTCAATAATCCTCAAAGTCTCCAATGGTTTCATGTGTCTCAGAAAGCGTAGAATGATGTAGAAAAATAGAAAAAGAAGTTATATCAAAAGCCACATGCGGCCAGAGAGAAAAAGAGGATAATTAGGGCAAATCCCGAGATGTTGTATTTTCCTTATTCGTCGGGAACAACCGCGGGATCACTCTGTCTGCTTGTTCCGCTTGATCGGGAACAGTCATCAGACTGTTCTGCGTGAAAATCACCAAACTGCACTGTTTTCTGCTTCTTTTGTTCCAGCAGGTCCATCTCCCATCCAGTGCAACTCCAGACCTGTAATGACTCGAAAAAGACTAGAAAGACTCGATAAAGACTTGAAAACCAATTAGAAAACATATATACAATGATGTATAAAACACCATATATCAATTCCCCCAGACTTAGATTCTTGTTTGTCCTCGAACAAGACCAAGTATCAAGAACAGGGAGAAAGGTTTGAAAGCGTGGGAACTCTCCTATTCTCAGCAACCATACCATAACCAGGAATCTCTGAACCATACAAGCAGTAAACTAGGACAACACACCCTTACCAGAACCCCACTGACTGCTGTTCGAAAATCGGCTCCATACTCTACATCTCAAACCTGAAAAAGCAACACTATCGAGACAGAACTCCTTACATTCATTTAAGAGCAGCGTGAGCTTCTCATCACAGGCACTATTCAGGGTAGACGGGTTAGGCGTGGAACAGGCTAATTTTATGGTGGAGCTAAAGAGTGTTTAGGGGCTACCAACTTTTCGTAGTGGATGCAGGATATCGCGCAAAATAGTCGTGAGAGGAGGGCTCCATTGATGTCCACAGCCCCTTACTCGTTTTGCTATCTCAGGAGCTGCTATCTCAGGAGCGACTGTTCTTTTCGTTCGGGAACAATCATCAGACTGCTCCGCTCATCTGTCTGCTCCTCATCCCTTCATATTGATACCTACTCTTCTGCTCGACCTTCCCAATGGCTCGTGTATCCTGAATTCTTCTCCTTCTCCATCACCATATGCTCAATAAAATGAAAGATTTTTTTTTTTATTAGATGGTGGGGTGACGAAGAAGGAGGTAACATGTGATGTTTGGATTGCCACTGGTGGTTCTTCTGGTTCAAATCATTCTGGTTCTCCACCCGTGTTCTTGCACAACTCATTGGTTATGGAGAGGTTGCTCCCTTAATCTGCTTGTTCTCCTTCTGGCTGAATCTGCGCAGCAGTAACGAGTAAGAGGCTGCGTCGATCCTTTCCTCTCCGACCTTTTTGCACATATCTGCACATATAACACTGAAAAACAAATGCATGAAGGTAGAATAAAGGCTAAGGTTCAGGGTGGGAACTAGCTAAAGATGAGCTAGCCACTCAGGAACAACAAGATGGATAGAAAGAATAAGAAGTCCTGAGTGTAGTTCTCGTTTCCCTGAACTAGTGCCCATAACAAGAAGAATTTCAGTCAAGATTAGGTTCAAGTTATTTGGAGTTAAGTCTACCCAGTGTAACCTGATCGGCTGAGAACTTCTGGAGAATCAAGTGAGATATGTCAGGGTGTTCCGGGTCCACATGTGTGTCTTTCGCCACTGCTAAGGTCACTGAATAAGACAACTAAAGCACGAGGTGGTTAGTGATCAACAAAGAATAAGGTCCTAATTCCCACAAAACTTTGACTGACTCGATCCTAAAAACTGACTCAAACTGACTCAAGATAAAAACAAAAGAAAGAAACGAGTTAGTAAACGACGAAGACCCTCCCCCAGACTTACTTCACAACGTCTCGGTGTGAAAATAAATCAGAGAGAAGGTGAAAACAAGAATTTACAAATTTTTTTTTTGGTCGAGATACTTACCTAGAGCGGGTGCTCCGAAAAATTCTGGGTGTTCTGTCGCCAGATTTTCACCTGGGCGGTTGTTCTTGGCTCCTGCAGAACAGGGAGCTCTGTTTCTGCAACCCAGAATTTTTCGAAGTATCTCGGATTTTTCTGCTTTTTGACCTGAAACTCAATAAACTAAAACGAAAATAAGAAAATAAAAACAAAACCAAGTTATATTTACACTTACTAGTGGGTTGCCTCCCACCAAGCGCTTGGTTAAAGTCACTAGCTTGACTTGGTGACATGGATCAGTCGGGTTGAGCATGAGGGCTTGTTCCAAAACAAGCTCCACAATCAGACATGTTCAGCTTCAAAACTCTGCTCAACAACCCTTTCACAGCAGTTTCTCCTTTCTCTTTCAGCTCATCTGTGAGAATAACTTTGACTTTAGAGAAAGGTTTAGAGGTACCCTTGCACTTTACCTCATACTCAATGGATTTCTCATCACACCAGTGAGGTGTCAAAGTCATAGTAGGATCTCCTTTGACCCTTTTCTTCTGGACTTTCTCTTTCACCTTTGCATTCCCACTGAGTTTCTTGGTATCATTGTGAGGATCTCCATTCAGAACTTCCTTGAACTCACTGTTTTTACCAAGCTCCTTCCTTTGAACAACCTTCAGCTTTTCTCCACAGAACACTGAGATGCAAGAGGCGTGTAGTTTCTGAAATCTGGTGGGAACAGCCTGATAGAAGACATTCTTGTTGATGTGGGAGAAGGAGACTCTCTTAATAGGCATATCAACGATTGCTCCCACTGTAGCCATAAATGTCCTTCCTAAGATCAAAGGCATCTCATGATCCTTGTTTATCTCAACCACCTGAAATTCAGTATGGAGAACACAGTCCCCAACTTGGACAGGAAGGTTGCGAATAGTGCCATAAGGAACTGCTCTGGAAGAGTTTGCAAAAGTCAGAGTCACCTGAGAAGGCTCAACATCAGCAATGTCCAACTTGTCTACAATCGCCTTTGAGACAAGATTCACACAAGATCCAGAGTCACAAAGAGCTTCCTCAAATTCTACTCCAGCAATGGAACATGGAAAAGCAAATTTTCCAGGGTCATCAACCTTAGGCAACACCTTCAGGTGTCTAGGTGGAATCGGATATGGAACCTTAGGAACATAGACTCGCACTGGTGGAATATCAGTAGATCCGTCGGGAGCGGGAGCAGTCGCGGGAGCAGTCACTCTAGAGCTAGTAGACTGCTCTGTTCTCTGTTCTGCGCCCAGAACAGTCTCAGCGAACAGTTGTTCCGCTTGTTTTTCCTCAGATTTCTCACGTCTCTGCTCGGTTGCATTACAGTGCTCAATCCTAGGATTCATCACACTTTTCCCATGAATGATCTCTTGCTGCCTTTTAACACTCTCAGTTGTTTGAGCAAGCTGTTCATCAATCCTCTTTATGTGGTTGCTCACAGTATCATACTTTGTATTCAGCTCAGTGAACATGCTGTCCATCCTGGTGTTGATGTCTGTGGTAACCTGATTCAGTGCCTTGACCTGAAGTTGCTGGCTCTGGAGCATCTGCTGCATCATGATGTTCAGATTTTTCAGATCATCTGGCGGACTGTTCCCTGCAGTTGGAGCACTCGCGGCTGGAGCAGCTTGCTGATTGCTCTGCGGGGTGGTGTTTGGATACCCAGATCCTTGTGCCTGGTTGTTCTGCAGTAGCTGATCGACCTTAGCTGTTAGCTCATCAATTTTCTGGGTGTGTACACTATTCCCTTTCTTAGAGCGGTTGCTCTCCTGATTCTCATTGGCTGAGCTAGCTGCCATGTTCTCAATCAGCTTGAGCGATCCATCAGTGGTCTGAGTCATGAAGTCTCCATTGCTCGAAGAGTTTAGAGCACCTTGGTATTTCCAATCCACCCCATCATAGAAAATGCCCAGGAGGTAATCATCATCAAATCCATGGTGAGGGCATTCTCTCTGGTAGTCATTGAAGCACTCCCATGCGTCACAAAAAGGCTCATCATGGAGCTGTCTGAATGAAGTGATCTTGTTCCTCAATGCAGCTGTTCTCGCCTTAGAGTAGAAATGGTTGAGGAACGCTGATCGGACATGTTCCCATGAAGTGAGAGAGCCGGTAGGGAGGGAGTTCAACCACCGTGCAGCTTTTCCATCAAGAGAGAATGGGAATAGCATGCACTTGATGTAGTCTGGTGGCACACCATTCGCACGAGTGAAACTGCAGACTTTTTCAAAATTCTCAATATGCTCCATTGGAATTTCTGCAGAGAGACCAGAGAACACTTTTCGCTGCACCAGATCAATCAGAGCAGGCTTGATCTCGAAGTCCTGCCGGGTGCAAAGTGGAGGAACAATGGCAGAGCGCGTAGTAGGAATGTTCCGCGGAAGGTTTCTCTCCCCGATTGGAACAGTCTGCGCTGCTTGTTCCTGCCGCGCGAGAGCAGCCTGTTGAGCAGCTTGTTGTGCAGCTGCTTGCTGAGCTTGGATGGTATGCTGCATTTGGAGCATCTGCTGTTGCATCAGTTGCATTGCTGCAGCGAGATCATCCTGGGGGCCGTGATCACCCATGGTGGTGTCGGTAGGCCTTGGCTGTTGTCTGTTCTCTCTTTCTAATCTTGCGAGCTCCTGGTTGCTGAGTGTAACTAAATGTCCTTGTGCGTTGCTCTGAGTATGTCTACTGGTCATGCACCTGGAACATTAGCTGCAACAAAGAGAAAAGAGCAAGTTAGATATCTTAGACTAGATATGAAACCGAAAAATAGAGGTAAAAAAATCTGGTCCCCGTCGCAACGGCGCCATAACTTGATACACTAAAAATGAATCCTTGCTACTGCCAAGTTAACAGTTGCAATTGTAGTATTGAGATTCAAATCCAGAGGACCAGTCTACACTCTAGTTCTATAAGTTCCAGAATCAAGCTAAGAAGAAAATATAATTTGGTTGAAATAGGCGATAGTAAACAAGCAAAATAAACACGAGATTGATTCAATTTAACAAGGAGCTAGCCTAGGATATTTCAATGGGTGTTGAATTGGAGCCAAACAATTATTCAAGCGCGATGAAGAGCTTTCTAGAACTCGGATCACTCAGCTGGAACACTCCACTGTCGTGGCAGTGATCGATTTGCAGATCGATCTCACCACCTAACTGTCGTTGGGATGAGAATCGATTGCAAGCCTTAGAGAACAGGTCCGATCAGTTCACTTACCACCCTAATATCTACTTTTGCTGATTAGGGATACTAAGCTCATTCAATACATGTCAAGTTATCATCCTAAGCGGTTAACTAGTTGATGAACTAGTGATCTAACATCAAGTGAACAGTTTAATGAAAGCAGTAAGAGCAATATGAATGAAGAACAGTTATGGATCGCTTATCTATGTTTAGCTCATGCCTCAACACCCTAAAAGCCCTAGGCGAGCAAGGCTACTACTCGATCATGATGCAAATAGACAAAGACATAAATTCTGAATAAAATTGCATAAGAACAGAGTAGAAAACAAAGGGTTCAGATGATCTTCTCTATGGAGAGAGAGATGAAGCCTTCTCCCTTTGCAATAAGCAAATTCAATAATCCTCAAAGTCTCCAATGGTTTCATGTGTCTCATAAAGCGTAGAATGATGTAGAAAAATAGAAAAAGAAGTTATATCAAAAGCCACAGGCGGCCAGGGAGAAAAAGAAGATAATTAGGGCAAATCCCGAGATGTTGTATTTTCCTTATTCATCGGGAACAACCGCGGGATCACTCCGTCTGCTTGTTCCGCTTGATCGGGAACAGTCATCAGACTGTTCTGCGTGAAAATCACCAAACTGCACTGTTTTCTGCTTCTTTTGTTCCAGCAGGTCCATCTCCCATCCAGTGCAACTCCAGACCTGTAATGACTCGAAAAAGACTAGAAAGACTCGATAAAGACTTGAAAAACAATTAGAAAACATATATACAATGATGTATAAAACACCATATATCAAGCAGCTCTTGAGCAACCTGACTTATCAAAGTCTCATTCCACAGAGCTTTGTGGCGTCCTCAATCCCCCATCATTTCCATCAACTGATTTGCCTTGAGAGAGACTTCAGTCCAGCAAGCAAATCCCATATCTATCCACCTTCCATCCACTGATCTTGTTGGGAGAGACTTCAGTCCAGCAACAAAGATCCCATCTCCATCAATCTATCCCTTTTCTATTTGTTTTTATTCATATTATCATTCTGATTCATCTTCATATTTGCTTCTGTTTGCATCATAAAACTTATAAAAAACTCATAAAAGGTTTACTCTTGTTTCAGGTACCAATTCGAACTATTGGACTAAACCTCAGTTCCATATTCCGGACGGCCTGACCCTTGTCCACAACATTTTGGTATCAGAGCTCAAGCTCCTGAATAAGGTGATATCTATCCTTGCATCATATCTCATTTGATTGCATTTGTTTCATCTTAAATAAAAAAAAAACAGTTTTTGCATTTTGTATTCTTTGTTCATCATAAAATTGAAAACCATAAAAAGTGTGAGGTAGAAGTCGACCTGTGGTTTAGTTTGATTCATTTCAATCATAAAAAGAAAAGAAAAATTTGTTTGCATTCATTTAGCTATTTGTTTCCATTTTTTTTTATTAATTCATAAAAAAATTGGATTCCATATTTGTTTTTTGTTTGAATCTTGCATTAAAAAAGGTATATTATTTTAATTTCGTGCATATCATATCTGTTTCATAAGTTTGTTATTTGCATTCAAAAAAAAAATCATTCAGCCTATTTTATATTGTTTGCATATTTTCTGTTTATTTGCTTTTTATCCAAGAAAAGTTTTCAAAAAAAAAATCAGCATTTATTTGTTTTCCATATTTTCTTTCCATTTGTTTCTCATTGCATCCCATTTACATTACTTTCGTGATTGCATCCAGAGAAAACCAGAAAAAAAAATCATTTTGCATATTTTATTTCATTTCGGTTTACATTGCCATATTTTCTCGGTTTATTTTTAATAGATTGCATTTGGTTACTTTTTTGCATTCAACCAGAATTTCTCTATTCTTCACTTGATATTTGAGATTGTTTGCAGGAAGAAATGGGAGTGAAAGAACCAGGCCAAACTATGGAGGCCACACTGAACCAAGAATTGCAGCTTTACAAAAGCTCAAAAATCAGTTTGCTTGGTTGGAGAAAAGAAACAAAGCACAAGGCCAACGACCAAAACCTGGAGAAAGTAGATTTGGAGAAGTACCTGAGGCTGTTTATATCGAGCCCAAACCACCAGACCCCTCATGGAAAGCTCCATATACATCAATCGGTCCAAAAAGGGAAGTAATCAAAAGTTGTGCTTATACATCTGACATCTTAGTGTTTTCAGGTTTAAGCAGGAACCCAGAGGTGTATTTAAGATGGGAAAAGAACATGGATAAGTGCCTGCTTTCCAACAAAGTTCCCAAAGAAAAGATGTTGTTACAAGCTGTCCAAGCCTTTACCAAAAATGCCTACAAATGGTGGTTAAAGGAGAACACTCAACAAGTGTTAGATTGGAAAGACCTTAAAGTCAGGATGCACAAGGAGTTTGTAGAGAAGTTCCAACACCATGTCGTGCCAGTGACCATGAAGGAGACTAAGGGCATGTGCAAGCCAACTCCAAAACCGGAACATGAAAGTGTTCAAGTAAAGGCTATGGTAAGTCCTATACTTGATAATTTGGTTTATGAATCATCTCCCACTGGTATGAGCCACTTGTCTTTGTCAAAGGGTGTTGTAGCAGGAATTAAGGAGCATGAATTCAAAGAAGAGGAACCACCAGGCTTCACCCTTGTGATGGACCAGAAGATAGTTCAAGACACAATGCAGTCCATGTTTCTTAAAGAAGCAAAACCAGTAGTACAAGTATCCCACCAAGGTAAGTGTTTAACACCACCTTTAGATACTAGTATTGACGTGTGTGTTCTTGATATAGGGAGTAAAAATGAAAGCTATATGCTTACTGATGTTCCAAGGAAGGAACCAGACCATAAGCTCAGTCATGAACCACCTCACAAGTGGAAACCAAAATCTGAACAATTAATTGTTCAAAATCCAAAACCTATGGTAAGTTTCATCTTTGATCAGCTTGTTCTTAATATTTCCATGACAAGATTAATGCACTTGTCTTTGCCAAAAAATTTTGATCCAGGAATAAAAGATGTAGAAGTTCATACCAGCCTAGGTAAAAATGTGCAAGAAAGGCAGCCATCAATCCAAAGCTGCCCAAAGAAGAATTTAATTCTTCATCATGCTGATGCATCCATGGTAAATTCTGCCAGAACACATTATGTTCATAAATCTCCAGTATCAGATATAATTCATTTGGTCTTTGTCCAGAGTGTTGAAAATTTTTCAGGTTGCAAAGAAGAAAGCTTCAAAGAGATTCCACCGGATAATCTTTTGTTGCTAGGAGAGACAACCCCAAAGATGGTAAAAACCATCAAATCTAGCAGTGTGGAGAACCATCAACTCCAGAAGAGATGCAATGACCATGCCAAGAGCAGAGGCGTGATCCTATCTTATCTCCTCAAAGGAGAACCACCTGATGCACAGCCCATCCCCAAACCGAAACAATACCAAGGTAAGGTTCTAGAATCTCAAAAGAGAATGAAAGCTGACTTGCTCTATCTTGGTGCAGGATATAAGGTTTCGAGGTCGAAACCTTGTCAAGAGGGAGGGGATGTTGTGGTCACGAAATCCATGGTTCGACCAGAGTCTCACCAAACCTTCCAAACCGGCCATTTTGGAGATACCAGCGACAGAGGTCCAGTCCTAGGCGAATATCTAAACAACCAGAAGGTCTTTTGTCATGAATCCAATTTTCCTAGAAGGCCAACTCATCAGGGATTCACTGAGGCTTGGAATTACAAGACAATCTTTACGGAGGAAGAAGTTATGAATTTTACAAACCGGAGGTTCTCCAGTCCATCCATCTGCGAGCACTAGAGTTTAGAAGAAGATTTCAGCCCAACCATGAAACGCCCATTTCCAGAATCAATCATGGGCTTCAAGAAATCCATAGAGTGCAAAATCAGGCGAATTGGTTCAGGGAATACCAAGACACAATCAATTTCCCAAAACCGGTCAAACCGACGTTAATTTGGGAAAGTTGCCAACCAATTCAATTTGGTCCGACCCAAAACTTTATATGGAAGCCAGGAGACACTCTAAACCAACCAGAAGACAAGGAAGGCGTCCTTAGCTGCACCAGAACCCAGGAGATCAGGAGGATCTTCATTTGCACCAACCTTCCATATTTGGCAGCATTGACACTACAAGCTTTAAATGAGTTTCTGGTTGAAATCTTTCAAGACCAACGACCATATTCTACATTAAGGAAATTCAGAGACATATCAGGAAGACTTCAAGATCATGGCCACGTCCAGAAGCTATCAAGATACAAGTCCCCACAAGTTTTCCATTTGGAAGAGAGCATAAATCAAGTTAAAAGTAGATTTCATGGAGCCATCCAAGCCTTTGCTTCCAAGACTTTTATTTCAATTTTATTTGTTTCCTTAAGTCATTTTTAGACTGTTAGAAAGTCCCAAGGTCGAGCCTATATAAGCTCAGCTAGTTTGTCATTGTAAGAGATCCTTGAATTTTATGAATGAATATGTCGTTTTCTAGTTTTTCTTAAAACTATTATCTAAGTCTTTTGAGTGTTCTGAAAAGCAGCTCTTGAGCAACCTGACTTATCAAAGTCTCCTTCCACAGAGCTTTATGGCGTCCTCAATCCCCCATCATTTCCATCAACTGATTTACCTTGAGAGAGACTTCAATCCAGCAAGCAAATCCCATATCTATCCACCTTCCATCCACTGATCTTGTTGGGAGAGACTTCAGTCCAGCAACAAAGATCCCATCTCCATCAATCTATCCCTTTTCTATTTGTTTTTATTCATATTATCATTCTGATTCATCTTCATATTTGCTTCTGTTTGCATCATAAAACTTATAAAAAACTCATAAAAGGTTTACTCTTGTTTCAGGTACCAATTCGAACTATTGGACTAAACCTCAGTTCCATATTCCGGACGGCCTGACCCTTGTCCACAACATTTTGGTATCAGAGCTCAAGCTCCTGAATAAGGTGATATCTATCCTTGCATCATATCTCATTTGATTGCATTTGTTTCATCTTAAATAAAAAAAAAACAGTTTTTGCATTTTGTATTCTTTGTTCATCATAAAATTGAAAACCATAAAAAGTGTGAGGTAGAAGTCGACCTGTGGTTTAGTTTGATTCATTTCAATCATAAAAAGAAAAGAAAAATTTGTTTGCATTCATTTAGCTATTTGTTTCCATTTTTTTTATTAATTCATAAAAAATTTGGATTCCATATTTGTTTTTTGTTTGAATCTTGCATTAAAAAAGGTATATTATTTTAATTTCGTGCATATCATATCTGTTTCATAAGTTTATTATTTGCATTCAAAAAAAAAATCATTCAGCCTATTTTATATTGTTTGCATATTTTCTGTTTATTTGCTTTTTATCCAAGAAAAGTTTTCAAAAAAAAAATCAGCATTTATTTGTTTTCCATATTTTCTTTCCATTTGTTTCTCATTGCATCCCATTTACATTACTTTCGTGATTGCATCCAGAGAAAACCAGAAAAAAAAATCATTTTGCATATTTTATTTCATTTCGGTTTACATTGCCATATTTTCTCGGTTTATTTTTAATAGATTGCATTTGGTTACTTTTTTGCATTCAACCAGAATTTCTCTATTCTTCACTTGATATTTGAGATTGTTTGCAGGAAGAAATGGGAGTGAAAGAACCAGGCCAAACTATGGAGGCCACACTGAACCAAGAATTGCAGCTTTACAAAAGCTCAAAAATCAGTTTGCTCGGTTGGAGAAAAGAAACAAAGCACAAGGCCAACGACCAAAGCCTGGAGAAAGTAGATTTGGAGAAGTACCTGAGGCTGTTTATATCGAGCCCAAACCACCAGACCCCTCATGGAAAGCTCCATATACATCAATCGGTCCAAAAAGGGAAGTAATCAAAAGTTGTGCTTATACATCTGACATCTTAGTGTTTTCAGGTTTAAGCAGGAACCCAGAGGTGTATTTAAGATGGGAAAAGAACATGGATAAGTGCCTGCTTTCCAACAAAGTTCCCAAAGAAAAGATGTTGTTACAAGCTGTCCAAGCCTTTACCAAAAATGCCTACAAATGGTGGTTAAAGGAGAACACTCAACAAGTGTTAGATTGGAAAGACCTTAAAGTCAGGATGCACAAGGAGTTTGTAGAGAAGTTCCAACACCATGTCGTGCCAGTGACCATGAAGGAGACTAAGGGCATGTGCAAGCCAACTCCAAAACCGGAACATGAAAGTGTTCAAGTAAAGGCTATGGTAAGTCCTATACTTGATAATTTGTTTATGAATCATCTCCCACTGGTATGAGCCACTTGTCTTTGTCAAAGGGTGTTGTAGCAGGAATTAAGGAGCATGAATTCAAAGAAGAGGAACCACCAGGCTTCACCCTTGTGATGGACCAGAAGATAGTTCAAGACACAATGCAGTCCATGTTTCTTAAAGAAGCAAAACCAGTAGTACAAGTATCCCACCAAGGTAAGTGTTTAACACCACCTTTAGATACTAGTATTGACGTGTGTGTTCTTGATATAGGGAGTAAAAATGAAAGCTATATGCTTACTGATGTTCCAAGGAAGGAACCAGACCATAAGCTCAGTCATGAACCACCTCACAAGTGGAAACCAAAATCTGAACAATTAATTGTTCAAAATCCAAAACCTATGGTAAGTTTCATCTTTGATCAGCTTGTTCTTAATATTTCCATGACAAGATTAATGCACTTGTCTTTGCCAAAAAATTTTGATCCAGGAATAAAAGATGTAGAAGTTCATACCAGCCTAGGTAAAAATGTGCAAGAAAGGCAGCCATCAATCCAAAGCTGCCCAAAGAAGAATTTAATTCTTCATCATGCTGATGCATCCATGGTAAATTCTGCCAGAACACATTATGTTCATAAATCTCCAGTATCAGATATAATTCATTTGGTCTTTGTCCAGAGTGTTGAAAATTTTTCAGGTTGCAAAGAAGAAAGCTTCAAAGAGATTCCACCGGATAATCTTTTGTTGCTAGGAGAGACAACCCCAAAGATGGTAAAAACCATCAAATCTAGCAGTGTGGAGAACCATCAACTCCAGAAGAGATGCAATGACCATGCCAAGAGCAGAGGCGTGATCCTATCTTATCTCCTCAAAGGAGAACCACCTGATGCACAGCCCATCCCCAAACCGAAACAATACCAAGGTAAGGTTCTAGAATCTCAAAAGAGAATGAAAGCTGACTTGCTCTATCTTGGTGCAGGATATAAGGTTTCGAGGTCGAAACCTTGTCAAGAGGGAGGGGATGTTGTGGTCACGAAATCCATGGTTCGACCAGAGTCTCACCAAACCTTCCAAACCGGCCATTTTGGAGATACCAGCGACAGAGGTCCAGTCCTAGGCGAATATCTAAACAACCAGAAGGTCTTTTGTCATGAATCCAATTTTCCTAGAAGGCCAACTCATCAGGGATTCACTGAGGCTTGGAATTACAAGACAATCTTTACGGAGGAAGAAGTTATGAATTTTACAAACCGGAGGTTCTCCAGTCCATCCATCTGCGAGCACTAGAGTTTAGAAGAAGATTTCAGCCCAACCATGAAACGCCCATTTCCAGAATCAATCATGGGCTTCAAGAAATCCATAGAGTGCAAAATCAGGCGAATTGGTTCAGGGAATACCAAGACACAATCAATTTCCCAAAACCGGTCAAACCGACGTTAATTTGGGAAAGTTGCCAACCAATTCAATTTGGTCTGACCCAAAACTTTATATGGAAGCCAGGAGACACTCTAAACCAACCAGAAGACAAGGAAGGCGTCCTTAGCTGCACCAGAACCCAGGAGATCAGGAGGATCTTCATTTGCACCAACCTTCCATATTTGGCAGCATTGACACTACAAGCTTTAAATGAGTTTCTGGTTGAAATCTTTCAAGACCAACGACCATATTCTACATTAAGGAAATTCAGAGACATATCAGGAAGACTTCAAGATCATGGCCACGTCCAGAAGCTATCAAGATACAAGTCCCCACAAGTTTTCCATTTGGAAGAGAGCATAAATCAAGTTAAAAGTAGATTTCATGGAGCCATCCAAGCCTTTGCTTCCAAGACTTTTATTTCAATTTTATTTGTTTCCTTAAGTCATTTTTAGACTGTTAGAAAATCCCAAGGTCGAGCCTATATAAGCTCAGCTAGTTTGTCATTGTAAGAGATCCTTGAATTTTATGAATGAATATGTCGTTTTTCTAGTTTTTCTTAAAACTATTATCTAAGTCTTTTGAGTGTTCTGAAAAGCAGCTCTTGAGCAACCTGACTTATCAAAGTCTCCTTCCACAGAGCTTTATGGCGTCCTCAATCCCCCATCATTTCCATCAACTGATTTACCTTGAGAGAGACTTCAATCCAGCAAGCAAATCCCATATCTATCCACCTTCCATCCACTGATCTTGTTGGGAGAGACTTCAGTCCAGCAACAAAGATCCCATCTCCATCAATCTATCCCTTTTCTATTTGTTTTTATTCATATTATCATTCTGATCATCTTCATATTTGCTTCTGTTTGCATCATAAAACTTATAAAAAACTCATAAAAGGTTTACTCTTGTTTCAGGTACCAATTCGAACTATTGGACTAAACCTCAGTTCCATATTCCGGACGGCCTGACCCTTGTCCACAACATTTTGGTATCAGAGCTCAAGCTCCTGAATAAGGTGATATCTATCCTTGCATCATATCTCATTTGATTGCATTTGTTTCATCTTAAATAAAAAAAAAACAGTTTTTGCATTTTGTATTCTTTGTTCATCATAAAATTGAAAACCATAAAAAGTGTGAGGTAGAAGTCGACATGTGGTTTAGTTTGATTCATTTCAATCATAAAAAGAAAAGAAAAATTTGTTTGCATTCATTTAGCTATTTGTTTCCATTTTTTTTATTAATTCATAAAAAATTTGGATTCCATATTTGTTTTTTGTTTGAATCTTGCATTAAAAAAGGTATATTATTTTAATTTCGTGCATATCATATCTGTTTCATAAGTTTATTATTTGCATTCAAAAAAAAAATCATTCAGCCTATTTTATATTGTTTGCATATTTTCTGTTTATTTGCTTTTTATCCAAGAAAAGTTTTCAAAAAAAAAATCAGCATTTATTTGTTTTCCATATTTTCTTTCCATTTGTTTCTCATTGCATCCCATTTACATTACTTTCGTGATTGCATCCAGAGAAAACCAGAAAAAAAAAATCATTTTGCATATTTTATTTCATTTCGGTTTACATTGCCATATTTTCTCGGTTTATTTTTAATAGATTGCATTTGGTTACTTTTTTGCATTCAACCAGAATTTCTCTATTCTTCACTTGATATTTGAGATTGTTTGCAGGAAGAAATGGGAGTGAAAGAACCAGGCCAAACTATGGAGGCCACACTGAACCAAGAATTGCAGCTTTACAAAAGCTCAAAAATCAGTTTGCTCGGTTGGAGAAAAGAAACAAAGCACAAGGCCAACGACCAAAGCCTGGAGAAAGTAGATTTGGAGAAGTACCTGAGGCTGTTTATATCGAGCCCAAACCACCAGACCCCTCATGGAAAGCTCCATATACATCAATCGGTCCAAAAAGGGAAGTAATCAAAAGTTGTGCTTATACATCTGACATCTTAGTGTTTTCAGGTTTAAGCAGGAACCCAGAGGTGTATTTAAGATGGGAAAAGAACATGGATAAGTGCCTGCTTTCCAACAAAGTTCCCAAAGAAAAGATGTTGTTACAAGCTGTCCAAGCCTTTACCAAAAATGCCTACAAATGGTGGTTAAAGGAGAACACTCAACAAGTGTTAGATTGGAAAGACCTTAAAGTCAGGATGCACAAGGAGTTTGTAGAGAAGTTCCAACACCATGTCGTGCCAGTGACCATGAAGGAGACTAAGGGCATGTGCAAGCCAACTCCAAAACCGGAACATGAAAGTGTTCAAGTAAAGGCTATGGTAAGTCCTATACTTGATAATTTTGTTTATGAATCATCTCCCACTGGTATGAGCCACTTGTCTTTGTCAAAGGGTGTTGTAGCAGGAATTAAGGAGCATGAATTCAAAGAAGAGGAACCACCAGGCTTCACCCTTGTGATGGACCAGAAGATAGTTCAAGACACAATGCAGTCCATGTTTCTTAAAGAAGCAAAACCAGTAGTACAAGTATCCCACCAAGGTAAGTGTTTAACACCACCTTTAGATACTAGTATTGACGTGTGTGTTCTTGATATAGGGAGTAAAAATGAAAGCTATATGCTTACTGATGTTCCAAGGAAGGAACCAGACCATAAGCTCAGTCATGAACCACCTCACAAGTGGAAACCAAAATCTGAACAATTAATTGTTCAAAATCCAAAACCTATGGTAAGTTTCATCTTTGATCAGCTTGTTCTTAATATTTCCATGACAAGATTAATGCACTTGTCTTTGCCAAAAAATTTTGATCCAGGAATAAAAGATGTAGAAGTTCATACCAGCCTAGGTAAAAATGTGCAAGAAAGGCAGCCATCAATCCAAAGCTGCCCAAAGAAGAATTTAATTCTTCATCATGCTGATGCATCCATGGTAAATTCTGCCAGAACACATTATGTTCATAAATCTCCAGTATCAGATATAATTCATTTGGTCTTTGTCCAGAGTGTTGAAAATTTTTCAGGTTGCAAAGAAGAAAGCTTCAAAGAGATTCCACCGGATAATCTTTTGTTGCTAGGAGAGACAACCCCAAAGATGGTAAAAACCATCAAATCTAGCAGTGTGGAGAACCATCAACTCCAGAAGAGATGCAATGACCATGCCAAGAGCAGAGGCGTGATCCTATCTTATCTCCTCAAAGGAGAACCACCTGATGCACAGCCCATCCCCAAACCGAAACAATACCAAGGTAAGGTTCTAGAATCTCAAAAGAGAATGAAAGCTGACTTGCTCTATCTTGGTGCAGGATATAAGGTTTCGAGGTCGAAACCTTGTCAAGAGGGAGGGGATGTTGTGGTCACGAAATCCATGGTTCGACCAGAGTCTCACCAAACCTTCCAAACCGGCCATTTTGGAGATACCAGCGACAGAGGTCCAGTCCTAGGCGAATATCTAAACAACCAGAAGGTCTTTTGTCATGAATCCAATTTTCCTAGAAGGCCAACTCATCAGGGATTCACTGAGGCTTGGAATTACAAGACAATCTTTACGGAGGAAGAAGTTATGAATTTTACAAACCGGAGGTTCTCCAGTCCATCCATCTGCGAGCACTAGAGTTTAGAAGAAGATTTCAGCCCAACCATGAAACGCCCATTTCCAGAATCAATCATGGGCTTCAAGAAATCCATAGAGTGCAAAATCAGGCGAATTGGTTCAGGGAATACCAAGACACAATCAATTTCCCAAAACCGGTCAAACCGACGTTAATTTGGGAAAGTTGCCAACCAATTCAATTTGGTCTGACCCAAAACTTTATATGGAAGCCAGGAGACACTCTAAACCAACCAGAAGACAAGGAAGGCGTCCTTAGCTGCACCAGAACCCAGGAGATCAGGAGGATCTTCATTTGCACCAACCTTCCATATTTGGCAGCATTGACACTACAAGCTTTAAATGAGTTTCTGGTTGAAATCTTTCAAGACCAACGACCATATTCTACATTAAGGAAATTCAGAGACATATCAGGAAGACTTCAAGATCATGGCCACGTCCAGAAGCTATCAAGATACAAGTCCCCACAAGTTTTCCATTTGGAAGAGAGCATAAATCAAGTTAAAAGTAGATTTCATGGAGCCATCCAAGCCTTTGCTTCCAAGACTTTTATTTCAATTTTATTTGTTTCCTTAAGTCATTTTTAGACTGTTAGAAAATCCCAAGGTCGAGCCTATATAAGCTCAGCTAGTTTGTCATTGTAAGAGATCCTTGAATTTTATGAATGAATATGTCGTTTTTCTAGTTTTTCTTAAAACTATTATCTAAGTCTTTTGAGTGTTCTGAAAAGCAGCTCTTAGCAACCTGACTTATCAAAGTCTCCTTCCACAGAGCTTTATGGCGTCCTCAATCCCCCATCATTTCCATCAACTGATTTACCTTGAGAGAGACTTCAATCCAGCAAGCAAATCCCATATCTATCCACCTTCCATCCACTGATCTTGTTGGGAGAGACTTCAGTCCAGCAACAAAGATCCCATCTCCATCAATCTATCCCTTTTCTATTTGTTTTTATTCATATTATCATTCTGATCATCTTCATATTTGCTTCTGTTTGCATCATAAAACTTATAAAAAACTCATAAAAGGTTTACTCTTGTTTCAGGTACCAATTCGAACTATTGGACTAAACCTCAGTTCCATATTCCGGACGGCCTGACCCTTGTCCACAACATTTTGGTATCAGAGCTCAAGCTCCTGAATAAGGTGATATCTATCCTTGCATCATATCTCATTTGATTGCATTTGTTTCATCTTAAATAAAAAAAAACAGTTTTTGCATTTTGTATTCTTTGTACATCATAAAATTGAAAACCATAAAAAGTGTGAGGTAGAAGTCGACATGTGGTTTAGTTTGATTCATTTCAATCATAAAAGAAAAGAAAAATTTGTTTGCATTCATTTAGCTATTTGTTTCCATTTTTTTATTAATTCATAAAAAAATTGGATTCCATATTTGTTTTTTGTTTGAATCTTGCATTAAAAAAGGTATATTATTTTAATTTCGTGCATATCATATCTGTTTCATAAGTTTATTATTTGCATTCAAAAAAAAAATCATTCAGCCTATTTTATATTGTTTGCATATTTTCTGTTTATTTGCTTTTTATCCAAGAAAAGTTTTCAAAAAAAAATCAGCATTTATTTGTTTTCCATATTTTCTTTCCATTTGTTTCTCATTGCATCCCATTTACATTACTTTCGTGATTGCATCCAGAGAAAACCAGAAAAAAAAATCATTTTGCATATTTTATTTCATTTCGGTTTACATTGCCATATTTTCTCGGTTTATTTTTAATAGATTGCATTTGGTTACTTTTTTGCATTCAACCAGAATTTCTCTATTCTTCACTTGATATTTGAAATTGTTTGCAGGAAGAAATGGGAGTGAAAGAACCAGGCCAAACTATGGAGGCCACACTGAACCAAGAATTGCAGCTTTACAAAAGCTCAAAAATCAGTTTGCTCGGTTGGAGAAAAGAAACAAAGCACAAGGCCAACGACCAAAGCCTGGAGAAAGTAGATTTGGAGAAGTACCTGAGGCTGTTTATATCGAGCCCAAACACCAGACCCCTCATGGAAAGCTCCATATACATCAATCGGTCCAAAAAGGGAAGTAATCAAAAGTTGTGCTTATACATCTGACATCTTAGTGTTTTCAGGTTTAAGCAGGAACCCAGAGGTGTATTTAAGATGGGAAAAGAACATGGATAAGTGCCTGCTTTCCAACAAAGTTCCCAAAGAAAAGATGTTGTTACAAGCTGTCCAAGCCTTTACCAAAAATGCCTACAAATGGTGGTTAAAGGAGAACACTCGACAAGTGTTAGATTGGAAAGACCTTAAAGTCAGGATGCACAAGGAGTTTGTAGAGAAGTTCCAACACCATGTCGTGCCAGTGACCATGAAGGAGACTAAGGGCATGTGCAAGCCAACTCCAAAACCGGAACATGAAAGTGTTCAAGTAAAGGCTATGGTAAGTCCTATACTTGATAATTTTGTTTATGAATCATCTCCCACTGGTATGAGCCACTTGTCTTTGTCAAAGGGTGTTGTAGCAGGAATTAAGGAGCATGAATTCAAAGAAGAGGAACCACCAGGCTTCACCCTTGTGATGGACCAGAAGATAGTTCAAGACACAATGCAGTCCATGTTTCTTAAAGAAGCAAAACCAGTAGTACAAATATCCCACCAAGGTAAGTGTTTAACACCACCTTTAGATACTAGTATTGACGTGTGTGTTCTTGATATAGGGAGTAAGAATGAAAGCTATATGCTTACTGATGTTCCAAGGAAGGAACCAGACCATAAGCTCAGTCATGAACCACCTCACAAGTGGAAACCAAAATCTGAACAATTAATTGTTCAAAATCCAAAACCTATGGTAAGTTTCATCTTTGATCAGCTTGTTCTTAATATTTCCATGACAAGATTAATGCACTTGTCTTTGCCAAAAATTTTGATCCAGGAATAAAAGATGTAGAAGTTCATACCAGCCTAGGTAAAAATGTGCAAGAAAGGCAGCCATCAATCCAAAGCTGCCCAAAGAAGAATTTAATTCTTCATCATGCTGATGCATCCATGGTAAATTCTGCCAGAACACATTATGTTCATAAATCTCCAGTATCAGATATAATTCATTTGGTCTTTGTCCAGAGTGTTGAAAATTTTTCAGGTTGCAAAGAAGAAAGCTTCAAAGAGATTCCACCGGATAATCTTTTGTTGCTAGGAGAGACAACCCCAAAGATGGTAAAAACCATCAAATCTAGCAGTGTGGAGAACCATCAACTCCAGAAGAGATGCAATGACCATGCCAAGAGCAGAGGCGTGATCCTATCTTATCTCCTCAAAGGAGAACCACCTGATGCACAGCCCATCCCCAAACCGAAACAATACCAAGGTAAGGTTCTAGAATCTCAAAAGAGAATGAAAGCTGACTTGCTCTATCTTGGTGCAGGATATAAGGTTTCGAGGTCGAAAACCTTGTCAAGAGGGAGGGGATATTGTGGTCACGAAATCCATGGTTCGACCAGAGTCTCACCAACCTTCCAAACCGGCCATTTTGGAGATACCAGCGACAGAGGTCCAGTCCTAGGCGATATCTAAACAACCAGAAGGTCTTTTGTCATGAAATCCAATTTTCCTAGAAGGCCAACTCATCAGGGATTCACTGAGGCTTGGAATTACAAGACAATATTTACGGAGGAAGAAGTTATGAATTTTACAAACCGGAGGTTCTCCAGTCCATCCATCTGCGAGCACTAGAGTTTAGAAGAAGATTTCAGCCCAACCATGAAACGCCAATTTCCAGAATCAATCATGGGCTTCAAGAAATCCATAAAGTGCAAATCAGGCGAATTGGTTCAGGAATACCAAGACACAATCAATTTCCCAAAACCGGTCAAACCGACGTTAATTTGGGAAAGTTGCCAACCATTCAATTTGGTCCGACCCAAAACTTTATATGGAAGCCAGGAGACACTCTAAACCAACCAGAAGACAGGAAGGCGTCCTTAGCTGCACCAGAACCCAGGAGATCAGGAGGATCTTCATTTGCACCAACCTTCCATATTTTGGCAGCATTGACACTACAAGCTTTAAATGAGTTTCTGGTTGAAATCTTTCAAGACCAACGACCATATTCTACATTAAGGAAATTCAGAGACATATCAGGAAGACTTCAAGATCATGGCCACGTCCAGAAGCTATCAAGATACAAGTCCCCACAAGTTTCCATTTGGAGAGAGCATAATCAAGTTAAAAGTAGATTTCATGGAGCCATCCAAGCCTTTGCTTCCAAGACTTTTATTTCAATTTTATTTGTTTCCTTAAGTCATTTTTAGACTGTTAGAAAGTCCCAAGGTCGAGCCTATATAAGCTCAGCTAGTTTTGTCATTGTAAGAGATCCTTGAATTTTATGAATGAATATGTCGTTTTTCTAGTTTTTCTTAAAACTATTATCTAAGTCTTTTTGAGTGTTCTGAAAAGCAGCTCTTGAGCAACCTGACTTATCAAAGTCTCCTTCCACAGAGCTTTGTGGCGTCCTCAATCCCCATCATTTCCATCAACTGATTTACCTTGAGAGAGACTTCAACCAGCAAGCAAATCCCATATCTATCCACCTTCCATCCACTGATCTTGTTGGGAGAGCTTCAGTCCAGCAACAAAGATCCCATCTCCATCAATCTATCCCTTTTCTATTTGTTTTTATTCATATTATCATTCTGATTCATCTTCATATTTGTTTCTGTTTGCATCATAAAAACATATAAAAAACTCATAAAAAGGTTTACTCTGTTTTCAGGTACCAATTCGAACTATTGGACTAAACCTCAGTTCCATATTCCGGACGGCCTGACCCTTGCCCACAACACATCTGAGCTAGAACCTCGCATAGGAAATTCATTCAATCCTATCAATACCTTGCTCATGCCCGTTTTACCGCCATCAAGACATGCTTTTTTGCACCAGACTTTCTCAAGTAGTGTAGTATCTTGTGGGTAATGAGAACGTTATCAGAAATTGCACGGCCCAGCACAAAAGCAGATTGCGATGGAGAGATGATGGACTATAGTAGCGGCTGAATCCTCTTTGACATAATCTTTGGCAATAATTTTGTAATGCGTGTTACACAACGCTATGGGCCAATACTTCGACACACGTTTCGAGCTGTTTGTCTTCGGGATCAGTCGGATGTGCGTCTCATTCTGATGTGATCCTGATCAAGCCAGATGACAATGCTGATATGGTCAAGTCCATATGGTCAGATAAAGTTGAAGAAGGAATCAAGGAGCAGTTTGAACCTGAAGAAACAAATGACAAAAGACTAGACGTGCCACTTGGTCTAATGACTAGATCCTGACAAGCAAGATTTCAACAAGCTCTTCATCAACTTCTACACACCATCCAGAGAAATCTAGAGTGTGCTTATCCAACCTCTAGTTTGGTACAAGCCAACTAAGACATTCATCAAGAGAGGTGTTGTGACTTGTACTCTTTTTCTTTGTTTGGTTTTGTCTCACTGAGTTTTCCAAACAAGGTTTTTTATGAAGCTTGACACAGCACTTACACATGAGTGTCTTGATGAAACTAAGCCCAAACCAGGCCCCTTTCTAGTCCTATTTCGTCCATGAAGAAGGATCCCCGAAGCCTATCTTTTAATTTGAACTTTAGTCTTTATTTGCATTAGTTATGTTGTATGTTTCCAAGAAGTTGTGCATGTACAGTCTTCTTTTCTATTATTCTGTCAAACTCTATCAATAAAATCATCAAACTATTTTTATTAAAAATTCTCTCTGAATCTTGTTTTGATCAAAGCTTGTCCAGTGTATTTCGGATTTATCCTTACATTGCAAGCAAACCACTGAAGTCTGAGAGCAAATCCGTATCTTGAAGTTTTACTTCAATCCTCCATTGGTTACCTATGGATTCAAAGTGAGCACTTTGGAAAGACACCTTGAGCACTTCGAAGCCCTAGGAATTCTACAGTTTCAAAGTGGGTACTTTGGATAGCCGCTTGAGCACTTCAGAGCTCTAGGAATCCGCGCGTTCTATCATCACATCATCGTTGGAGAATATTCAGGACGAGATCTCACACCTAGGATCTTATCAAGTGGTAATAGAGCAGATCTCCATCATCAGGAACCACGACAATAGATCAAGAAAGAGAAATCAACACTGCTAAGACTGCTACTTTGCAGCAGATATGGAATCGGAATGGAACAGCATAAGGAACATGATGAGCAAATGCATAAACGGAGAATGTATAATCGAGAGCTTGAGCCTAAACCACCAGATTTTTGTTCATACATATCAAGTAAAGGATAAATGATTAAAGAAGAAGATCCAGGTAGGAGAGCAACTTATCAAGCCATCAGGCAACACATGGAGCCGACAACATCTATCTTCTCTCACTTCTAAATCAATTGACCAATTTTCTGCATTTCTCATCATGTTCCTTCTGCTGTTCCATTCTGGCAGCTTAGCAATGTTGATTCCTCTTTCTTGATCTATTTGCCGTGGTTTCTGATGATGGAGATCTGCTCTGATACCACTTGATAAGATCCTAGGTGTGAGGATCTCGTCCCTGAATATCTCCAACGATTGTGATGATGAACTGACGAATTTACTAGAGATCGAAGTGCTCAAAAGCGGCTACCCAAAGTACCCACTTTGAAACTGTAAATTCCTAGGGCTCCGAAGTGCTCAAGGTTCTTTCAAAGTGCTCACTTTGAATCCGTAGGTAACCAAATGGAGGATTGAAGTGAACACTTCTAAGAGTTGCGGATTTGCTCTCAGACTTTCAGTGGTTTGCTTGCAATGTAGGATAAATCCGAAATACACTGGATAAGCTTTGATCAAACAAGATTCAAAGAGAATTTTTAATAGAAAAAGAGTTTGATGATTTTTAATTGATAGAGTTTGACAAAATATATAGAAATAAGACTATATATGCACAACTTCTTAGAAACACACAACATAATTAATGCAAACAAAGACTAAAGTTCAATTTAAAAAGATAGGATTCGGATTCTTCTTCATGAACGAAATGGGACTAGAAGGGGCCTGGTTGGGCTTAGTTTCATCAAGAGGTTCATGTGTAAATTCTGTGTCAAGCCTCATTAAAAACCTCGTTTGAAAAATCCAGTGGGACAAACCAAACCAAGGAAAAGAGTGCAAGTCACAACACTCTCTTGATGAATGTCTTAGATGGCTTGTATCACAACCAGAGTGGTTGGATAAGAACACTTAGATTGCCCTGGATGGTGTGTAGAAGTTGATGAAGAGCTTGCTGAATTTTGCTTGTCTGGATCTAGTCATTAGACCAAGTGGCACGTCTACGTCTTTTGTCATTTGTTTCCTCAGGTTCAAACTGCTCCTTGATTCCTTCTTCAACTTATATGACCATATGGACTGGACCATATCAGCATTGTCATCTGGCTTGATCAGGATCACATCACATTATGACTTGGATGGAGCTGTCCTATCTCAAAGAATTCTCGTATATCTTTATAGATATCATCTCCATAATCCCGAACACTTGGTAGAAACTTGCCGAAAACCATCTGTCCCGGGGCTTTGTCAAGGTGAATAGAGAAAACAACGGCTCTCACTTCTGCTTTATCCGGCATTGTAATGAGTTTCCTGTTTGCTTCCTCAGATATTTTTGAAGAGAGTGCTTCATGCACCACGCTCTAGCATCTGTGTTCCCAGCCGTGAACAACTGACCGAAGAAATAGCTGAACACTTCACTATTTGTTCTTTTTCTTAAACGCCTGGCCTGCTTCATTCTCTATCACCGAGAATTTGTTTCTCGCTCTTCTCCCTCTGGTCACAGCATTGAAGAAGCTAGAGTTTCTATTGCCTTCATTAAGCCATTGGATTCTACTTCTTTGTCACCAGACACTTTCTTCCTCAGTGTAGGCTTTTCCCAGCATCTACTTTAGTTCCTCAATACGATCTTGGTTTCGAATGCGGAGCAGAGAGAGCTTGTTCCAGAAGTTGTTGGTTTGATATGATGCACTCTTTTCTAGTAGTTCCTTGTGTTTTGACCCATTCAACTAGGTTCCTCGAGATATGATAGAATTTGTCACCAAATATCGGTAGTAGACTGGTTCCATGTTTGCTCAAACAATCTCCCTAACCTCGGGTTTATTTTTTAACCGCTGATCATATCAAAAAACTCCTCTTTTCTTCTTTAGGTTCAGGCCGAAGTGTGTTAGGACCGGCCAGTGATCGGATCCCTCAAACCGGAGATACTCACTCCTGGCTGCGGGAACATTTCCAGCCACTCACATTTTCATAACTGTTGGGGTCAAAAACGGTTATCTCGAAATCAACGGCTAAGTCTATTTGTCATACGAAAGTATAAGGAAGAAACGGGAAGTGATCTAAGTTTGGATAGGCCGAACGACAAGGAATCCGCCTGAAACTTCAAAGAGCCCGTTCTCTCAAACCGTGAGGACCCAGAGAACGATCAAGATATCAAATCGAAGCCCTCGTCGAGACGCACGTGCTGGTCCTGGCGCCGGCGGCTAGCCCCCGTGCTGGTCCTGGCCGCCGGCGCTAAGCCCCGTGCTGGTCTGGCGCCGGGCGGCTAAGCCCCGTGCTGGTCCTTGCCGCCGGGAAACTTCAAAGAGCCCGTTCTCTCAAACCGTGAGGACCCAGAAAACGATCAACATATCAAATCGAAGCCCTCGTCGAGACGCACGTGCTGGTCGTAGCCGCCGGGCGGCTAGCCCCCGTGCTGGCCGTGGCCGCCGGCGGCTAGCGCCCGTGCTGGCCGTGGCCGCCGGGCGGCTAGCCCCGTGCTGGCCGTGGCCGCCGGCGGCTAGCGCCCGTGCTGGTCGTGGCCGCGGGCGGCTAGCCCCGTGCTGGCCGTGGCCGCCGGCGGCTAGCGCCCGTGCTGGCCGTGGCCGCCGGGCGGCTAGCCCAGTGCTGGCCGTGGCCGCCGGCGGCTAGCGCCCGTGCTGGGTGGCCGCCGGGCGGCTAGCCCCGTGCTGGCCATGGGCCGGCGGCTAGCGCCCGTGCTGGCCATGACCGCCGGGCGGCTAGCCCCGTGCTGGCTCGGGTCTTCGGATAACGATCTTCGGTACACGAATCCCAGTCCCGCGGCAGTCTGAAGTTTGTACTTTGAGTTTTTCTCAAGTCCTCGCAGGACGATCATCGAGATCCGTGTACGAAACTCCAGTCCTTACTCCAATCAAAGACCGTCGAAACACTCGGAAAATCGTAAGGTATCAACCGGAAGGAAGATCTTAAATTCTTCGTACGAAACAGCGATGGTTATCTTAAGACACCACTCGTCTCAACTCTACGAATGATGAAGAACTTCCGGAGAGATCGTAGAAAACCACGGAAGTCCTGGAAACGGCCCGAAAGGGACTAAACACGATCGGCAGTCCGTTTACGATTATCTGAGATAGATACGACGATTTACGTTTTCTTTTGCATAGCGAGATAAATGCTAAATTTCCGAAAGGATAAATGTCAAGTTTCCCGAAGATAATGTCAAGTTTCCCGATGAAAGCCGACGAAAATGGAAAAAAGCCCGCCTTGCGGCCAGGAGGAGAATAGACCGTCATAAGAAGGAGTATATAAAGGAGCTTTGGGAGAGGAAGAAAGGCAGAGCGAAAATCATTAAGAGAGAGAGAAATCCGAGATTGGAGACCTAGAAAGCTCCTGTTAGGTTAAGAACTTAGAATTTAGGCGGTAGACTAGCAAGGTAGGACCTAGAACGTCCGGCGCCTCTCGTTTCTATTTTCATCTTGTCGCAGGCTCCTGTCTCTCCTCGGAAGATCTAACAATCCTTTTACTTAGAGTTCCGCACATAGAAACCCTAGGCATTTTCTCGACATGCCCGTTTTCTATGACAACGCTCGTACTAGACGAACTCCGCCAGGCAGTTCGATCTCTTGTTCAAACACTCCAACTGAACTACGTCCGACTTGATCCTCGAAAGGGGTACGTAGGCAGCCTTCCTTAAGGTCCAGTCTCAAATCTTAATAAAATTTCCGCATTTATTTGATCATTGTCGTTGGTTGTCGCAGAGAATCCGGACCTTCAGGGAAAGTTAGGTTTACTTAGCTTTCCTCCGATTACTTACTTAAAATCGACAGTGCGAATTTCGGTTCCCACAGTTTGGGCGCTAGAAAGGAGGGAGGGACGGATTACTCTTACTCTTACGGCGCAAAACGCTTGATCAAAGTAATGTCTGGAAATATGAAAGACAACTCGCAGCTCACATCGACGCTGGTAAAACAACTTCAGCAGTGACTGCTCCTACGACCAACGCTTATGCAAACGGTTATATAAGATTATCATCTACGGACAAAACGTCCCGAGAACGGACCATCAACCAAGTTCGGGTCCTATCAACCATGCACCGTCCAAGTTCCTGCAACACGGTCCTCGGGTCCATGGCCACAACCCCCCTCGTTTGGGATTATCGAAGAAAGACTTCGGGAAAATTCATAAAAAGACTTGGTGTGGAGACGGATTCCTGCCTGCCGTATAAAACGGCTATGGTTAGCTTGAACCCCAGTTGCCTTAATATATGGGGAATTGAAATCCTTTCGAAAAAACCAGCGTCACATCAACGGCTTTTTCTAAAGAAAAATCGTAAAAACGTCTAAGTCCCAAGACAGCCCAAAAGGGGGCCGAATCACGGCTAAACGACCCACATACGATTTTAGGTAGGATCGAGCCCAAGGCTGATGTGACGGTCTGATTACCGAGTAGAGTTTCGACCGAAAATGTTTTTTAGAATTTCCCGGAAAAATAAGACTTGTTCTCCTGGAATCGCGGAGAAACCAAGATTACTCATGAAACAGAAAGCACGACTGATCGGGTTACCAATCAGCGTTTCTAATGCTAAATTCGATAACATTTTACGGAACACCTTCGTAAAATAAATTCTCGAAAAATATTCACGAGACAGCTTTTGGCAATGATTAAACTCGACAACATTTTCCGTAAAATTAACTCGACAACATTTTGTGAATAACTCTCGTAAAATAGAAGGTCAACAACGTTCTAGGAGTAACTTCTTGCTGGGATCAAGATCGATTAAGATGAAATCGATACCTGAAGGTCCTCGGAAAAACATGAAGATGTTAGAGCAACCTCGATAGACTAATTGTTAATCAAGAAACCTTGAAAAATATTAAGTTCGAGATTCATCA
>NW_026616226.1:0-28203 GCF_000801105.2 Raphanus sativus | reverse complement strand
CGGGTTCAGATGCTCCATTTAAATTATTTTAAAATTTTAAAATTCATTAAATATATTTTAAAATTTCTAAAATCTATAAAAAATATATTATATATAATTTGACTAACATATGTCAGAATATCTAAACTTAACATATAAATTGATTTGGTTTAAACTATTTGGATAGATAACTAATGATTATTTTAAGTATTTTTGGTGTTTTGAATATAATTTACCTATTTTAGATATTTAGTTTTGATTATTTATTTATATTTTCAATTATTTAAACCAACTTAAAAATGCCATATGTTCTGGATATTTTTATATACACTAAAACTAAAAATAATTAATATACATAAGTATATAATTTAATTTCAAATATATTTGGGTATTCGAGATATTATGATTCAGATATAATTTCATTTTAGTTCTGTAGATATCAATATTTTGAATAATTTGGATATTTAATCAATTTTGATTTGGATTAGATTACTATTTTTTTAGATTATGATTGATTTGACTTTTTGGATTCAGATTTTTTATTCATTTTAATATTAACATGAAAAAAATATGGTAACAAATTTTATAAATACATCCGAGTGATTGCATGGATCAAAATCTAGTAACCTCTTAAAATGTAAAGGTAAAAAAAAACTAACCGAGATCAGCAGCTGCTAGTCTGACGTAGAGATCCTGACCTCCGTCAGCAAAATTTCGGATATCCAACAAATCCCCGGTCCAAATCACACATCCTGACCCACCATTACGAATGTCAGTATTAGCGAACGCCTTACAATTGCAATCTTTAAGACACCGTGCTTCACACTCTTCTATCCCAATCCCCCTGTCCACCATCGTCTTCGTAGTATCCGGCAACTTCATATTCTTCAACCGCACAAACCCATCCGTACCGTCACATCTCAGCCTCGTCTTCCTCACGCAACCCTCAAAATCATCTCTCAGATCCCACTTATTCACTGGCTTAAACCCTTGGACACAGTTACAAACCGGCGAGGTGTTGGAATCGCAATAACCGTAACTCCCACACTGTTCGTAGTTATTGCATATATCCTTTGGTGAGTACCATAACGGTCTCCAGCTCTGTAATCTCTCAACCCAAGTTGATCGTTGTAACAACCCGGTGGGGGTTAGGGTTAAGATGGAGTAAATGTTACTTTTTGTGATACGGTACGAGTAAGTTATTTCTTCATCAGTAGCTGTGAAATTTAAAACTAGGTAATCAACCGGGGTTATCTCCGGTATGCCGTTATACCGGATCCCATCCCATGGACCGCTCCGGTACACTATAGACTCCTTGTTGCGTACGTAAACCTCTGGGAACCCTTTGGTTTCGAATTTAGTCGAGAAATCCCCGCTCGATGGATCGTCTGGGGTTTTCCTGGATCTCAAGAATCTGTTTCTTCCGCTTTTAAGATCCCAACCAAGTTTCATCTCCGGAAGTAAAGTATCTGTCGGAAAATCGAAACTCTGCCACAAGTACTCGTTGTTATTGTTGGAGTCTCTGAGCACGAGGTTACCGTTATCGAGAAGCTCTGCGACCACTGGAGTTGTTCTCACGTTTCCTCCTGTTAGGTTAGTGGACCAAACAGGTTTATTGGAATGATCCGAAATGATGAGATTATTGTTGTCGGAGATTTTGAGAGATCCGTTGGACTCTGAGAGAGGAGTGTCTCTGTTTGCAACCCATACGTAGGTTCTGGTAGGGATTTTCTTGTACCAAATCCCGAGATACCAACGAGAACTTGACGTGGGAGTGAAGAAACCAAGCTCGAAGGTTTCACTACGAGATATGATTGTTTTGTTGCTTGAGATAGTGAGAGATTCTGTAGGCGACATAGTGCTGGCAGCAGAGACACCGAAGGCTGGAAACAAAATGAAAACGAAGGCGAATGTGTAAAGATAATGGTGGTTTGGTACACTTCTCATCTCTCTCTCTCTCCCCCTCTACGCCATTAATTGTCTTTGAGTATGAAAATATTTATACAAATATATCTTTGAAGATGTCAATCAAGCATGTCGTGTGGTCAATGTGTGAACGTTATTTACACGACTACTAGTCTCTTTTCTTTTTGTTTCAAGGTATTTTCGTTGAACGTACACGACTACTCTCTACATAACTTTCTTGGTCTTCTTGTTTGTATTTGAAATACTATTGACTATGGAGTTTACCTAGCAGGTAAAACCACTCTTCAGTTCGTTCTTGTGTATCAACCAAACAAACCCAACTTTTTTTTTGAACATAAATAAAAGCTAGAAAATCCATAAAATTAAGCTATTCGGGCCGACAAAAGAACAAGTATACGGAACACAGACGTTTGTAAGTACTCCCTCTGTTTCCCTGAAAAAAAATGTTTACTACAATATTCAGGTATATAAAAATACAATGAATATTTACAATCAAATTTATTTTTTTGATTATATTATACGCTTTTTAATAGTTATTAATTAATAGTATTTAATCAGTTCAAATATTTTTAGTTAATTTTCTTAGAATATATAAAATACTAGGTGTTTTCCTGCACTATGTGCAGTAAAAATATTTAAATTTAAATTAATTTTAATAGATAAATTTAATCTATATTTAAAAATAAATTTTTATTAATATTGTAGATTTTATTTTTCTTATAAATATTTTAATATAAATTTAATTTAATTAAACATAAAATTAAGATAAATATAATTTTATGTATTTTAAATTATATTCAAAAATATGCAAGTATATATTTAGAATTATAATCTTAGATAAATTTTTATATCTGTTTATTTTAATTAAATATATTAAATAAATAATTTTATGTATTTTAAATTATATTCAAAAATATGCATGTATATATTTAGAATTATAATCTTAGATAAATTTTTATATCTGTTTATTTTAATTAAATATATTAAATAAAATTGTATAAATTGAATAATTATCAAAAATAAAATTAAACAGTATTTATAAAATTTGTAGATATATAGGAAAATAATGATTCTACGATTAAAATTTTATAATTTCCTAAAAAATTGTATACAGTTTTGAAAATTTTAGTAATAAAATTTTATAATTTAAAAATACAGAACTAATTGATATTTCGAAATATGTATTTTTAGTTAATTTTCTTAGAATATATAAAATACTTCCTCTTATTTTTAGAAAGGAGGAAAGGAAGTATACGTTAAAGATGAAAATTTTCTAATTTTGTAAGACCAATGAAGATTAAAGATGAGAAGGAAAGAGGTTCGAAGAATCGGACAACAACTACCATGAGGATTTCATGATCAACAAATGTTGAAACTTAGTATCGGTTAATAAAATAAATCTAGGCCATATAGGCAATGGCTATTGGACCAGAAATTATGTTGTCAAACTATGAACTTAATATAATTAACATTAAATGTCTGATCTGGTCCGCAAATCTAGGACATCTTAACAATTTGTCCACTCCTACTGGCCTACATACAACCCTTGATAAAGATAAATCCATAAAAAAAACCACAAGATGTTATCCCATACAACCGTGGAGTGTCCATAAAATTCATTTATTGTTTGTATCGTTCACATGCCTTTGTAACTGAACGATACAAAACTCTCGTTCTATTGACACTAAAAACCATGCATATTACGTAAAGACTTATTCTTAGGTTCACCCCTAGAGTGAACCTAAAGGTTCACCCAACCAATAGGAATCACCCATTTCACAATTGATATCTTTTAAAAAAGGAAACAAAATATTATCAAGTTATATTATATTTTTAAAATAAAAAATGTTAAAAATAAATAAAAGTAGTAATATATGCAACAAAAAAAAATTAAAATATTTTAAATCCGTCGTCAAAACGTTAAAAACAATAAATCTTAAAAATACCAAACCCTTAATCCTAAAAAAAGTTTAGGGATTAAGATTAAGGTTTTAGTATTTTTAAGATTTATTGTTTTAGTGTTTAGTTTTTTTAGTTAAAATTTAGGATTATCCAAGTATTTATGATTTACCTAAGGGTTTAGGGTTTAGAGTTTAGGGTTTAGTATTTCGATGATGGCATTAAAAAATATCTAATTTTTTTTGCATATACTAGAGTTTAGGGTTTAGAGTTTAAGATTATACAAGAGTTTAGCATATACCCAAGGGTTTAGCGTATACCCAAGGGTTTAGGGTATACTTAACGGTTTAGGGTTTATGATTTAGGGTTTAGGGTTTATGATTTAGGGTTTAGAGTTTATTTTTTTCGAAGATGTTAAAAATATATTTTTAAATCATTTTTAACTACTATTATTTTTATTTTTTTCATTTTATTTATTTTAAAAACATAATATAACTTGACAATATTTTGTTTCCTTTTTTAAAAGATATCAATTGTGAAATGAGTGATTTCTATTGGTTGAGTGAACCTCTAGGTTCACTCTAGGGGTGAACCCAAGAATAACTCTTACATAAAATGTGTTTGCGACAATTCGTCCGTGGACCCCGACTCGCATTCTTAAAGAGCATCGATCCTAATTCCTCGAATGTGAGTTTTCACTGACTCCTCCATATAAATTATCGATGTGCTTGACATTCTTTAAACCCAAGATTTCACCTTTTAATAACTTTTTCAAGAGGACAAAATGTCACTAATAGACCTACAGATGAAATTATCATGTAACTTAATTATATTTTCGTAATTTTATGATAATAAAACCTTAACAGTCATTCTATTAAAAACAGATAGAATTTTTTTAAAATAAACTTTAGCTCATGATTTCCTTAATACAGGCAAGTCATATTATTTTGCATTTTCTGGATTAGAAAACACTAAAAACAATTATAGTGAACTATTTTATCATAAGTTGCTAGAGGAAGAAAGTTGACCAAAAAAGAATGTTATTGTCTTTTTTATTTGTACATGATCCTTGACTCCATGCCGGATTAGAGTGAGCATTTGGTTTTTGGTTTGGTTCTCATTCGGTTCTTTTGACTTTTTGGTTTTTATGGTTACAGATTTAGGATCCGTTCGAGTATTTAAAAAATTTGGTTTGACTATTTTGCTTTTTGGTTCGAATTGGATAACAAAGTTAAAAACCGCCTAATATCCAAGATAATTTAGATCTCATTCGGTTATGGTTTTTAGGTTAATTCGGGTAAAAAAAGTAAAAGAAAATGGAGTTTTCTGGATTTAAATATCATATTTCTAGCTAGATTAAAAATTTAGATAATTTGGATAATTTTAATTGTTTTGGATAAAACATATTCTGGTTAAAAGTATATCAATTATATTATAGAAATTTGGGTAATCATTCAGTTGACTTTGGTTCGATTTTATTTTTTGTTTTAAAAATATAGGACCGATCGAAAAATTGATAGGATTCAAACTCAAATTGAACCTCATTTTACAGTCGGTTGGTTTTATAGCTCCAGATTAAAATATTTTTATGGATAGTTTGGTTTATAATTAGTATTTTTAGATCTCTCTCTCTCTCTCTCTCTCTCTCTCTCTCTCTCTCTCTCTCTCTCTCTCTCTCTCTCTCTCTCTCTCTCTCTCTTTATATATAATTATATATGCATAGTTGTATATCATAAAGAAGAAAAAAACGGTCCCATTTCTCTCTCTGACGCGCTTACCAAGACAGTCGTGTTTCTTCGACGCCGGTAGAGCGAGAGCTCGCCGGCGTCGCCTCTACTCAATCTTGCTCATTGTTTCTATTGCTACAAGTCAAAGCTCTCGTTCTATCATTTATTCTGCCTTTACTCAATCATTTATTCTGGATCTGGAAATTTCAAAACTAGAGAAGACCTTCGTGGTCTTTGCTCGGGTTTTGGAGACCACCGGACCTGCATCTTTCACCGGGGACTCCTGGAAACGCGGTACAAATACCACCTCTCCCCACCTCGACCCACGGAAGGGATGGCCCTCTCTCTGCAACAGACCTGCAACTCGCTCTGCTTGCACAAATGGCGCCTCACTTCACCTCCTTCCCTTCACTGAGTTTAACCTTCCACTGTGCTTTAGATCTGAGAAGAGTCCCATGGATTTCTTTGGATCTGAGCTACTCTCAGATAAAGCTCAAATCTCAGACTTTAAGAACGCCTCAAGCCACCGCAGCTCTTCAACTTCATGTTACAAACGGGATTCCGTATCTCTTTCCGGTTGCTGCTTAATCCCTAACTTTTCGATCTTCACAGCCCCCTCTCCTCCATCTTGCGCCACCACCCTTCATCCCGCCGACGAGGTGTGCCCTAATTTCGCCGCACGCACACTGCGCAAGCTCAGATCTGTTGAACGTGATGCTGACATCAGCCCTTCCACTTCCTCTATATGGGCCAGGCCCAAGTCATTTTCAAAAGGTGTCAGTCCTTTCTCTATCTTTCAAAATATTAATTTGAAGATGAGGTCCAAGCCCAGAAGTTATCTTTTGCTTTTGGTTATAGTTAATAGTTTTTCAATGAGTCTCGATGGATTCACCGAACCTTTGATCCAAACTATTGTGAACGCAACGTTATATCCTTCAATTCAGAAGCGATCTTTATTTTTGTGGGTGCCAGTGGATTCACCAGTACCACCATCTAAGACCTTCTCCATGAGAAGAGTCGTCCCTCCTGCTACAAAGCAGATGAAGTTGTCAAAATCTCTAACCGTTTTGTTATCTTGTGGAGCGGTCTGTACGGGGCCTGAAGATGCAACGGATTTCGTTTCGACGATATTCCGAGGTGTGGATTGTCTATCAACGTCACGATTCAAAGTGACTAAGTTTCAACTTTCCGGCTTTGCCGTGAACTTTACTTCGACGCATTTGAGTCTTACTCAGAATTCGCTGTCAATTTATCCAAGAGGTTTCTCTACTTTTATCTTTTATGTTATATTGTTGTCGCTTTGTACTGTTAGTGGAGCCATGATTACTTCTTCTTCAAAGTGTAGCCCGAATGTTTAAGTTTTAATGAAAGCGGTGTTTCAAAAAAAAAAATTAGTATTTTTAGAATATTTGTAATTTTAAAATTAAATAGAATTAATATTTGAAGTATATAAACTGTGTTTTGGATAATCAGATACACATTGGTTCACGATTTAATTTGGTTTGTTTCTCGGTTCTAAAAATAAAATCGTTTGAATATTTGAAAGTTTTGGGTATATTTTTTCAGTTCGGTTTATACGCCCAAGTGATAGCGTAGTGCTAACAATTGAGGCTGCTGAACACTTTAAATTAAATGTCAACTTCCCACCTTAAAACCACTTGCTGCTGAGGGGAGAGAGAGGGCCAGATCACACTTATATATAAGATCTACATGTATCTTCCCTCACACCGACACAAAAACATAAATATACACTAAGAAGAACAAGATGGACAATCTGAGGTTATGTGAAGCAAACAACGCTCCTCTAACGCCCATAACGTTCTTGAAGAGAGCTTCAGAATGTTATCCAAATAGAACTTCCATAATCTATGGAGAAACTCGTTTCACATGGCCTCAGACCTATGACCGTTGCTGTCGTCTCGCTGTTTCTCTCCTATCTCTTGACATCGCCAAGAATGATGTCGTATGTCTCTCTCTGCAACGAATCTTTTTATTTGTTTATTTAAAGTTTATTATGTTTTGTTCAAAAAAAGTTTATTATGTATAGTAGGTTTTATCAAACAAATCTGAATATAAGAAATAATTCTATTTCACTTTAACTTGGATATACGACTATGAGACATGACATAAATATGTGTTTAGGTATCCGTTCTTGCCCCAAACATACCGGCCATATATGAGATGCACTTCGCTGTTCCCATGGCTGGAGCTGTCCTTAACCCTATCAACACCCGCCTCGACGCAAAATCCATCGCCGCAATCTTCCGCCACGCACAGTCCAAGATATTATTCGTAGACCGCAACCTAGAGACCTTAGCTAGAGCCGCGCTCTATCTACTACCCGACGAAGAACAGCTGAACCTGCTGGTCATATTCATTGACGAGCCTGATTGCCCTAAGAGGGTTTCGTCCAATGAGTTAGACTACGAGGGGCTCATCCGTACGGGAGAACCTTCGTCCTCCTTGGTTGCACGTATGTTCCGTATTCAAAACGAGCAGGATCCCATCTCGTTAAACTACACATCGGGTACCACGAGCGAACCAAAAGGTGTGGTGGTTAGCCACCGTGGAGTGTATTTGAGCTCTCTGAGCGTGATTATGGGCTGGGAAATGGGGACATTCCCGGTCTACCTTTGGACTCTGCCTATGTTTCATTGCAACGGATGGAATCTCACATGGTCGGTGGCAGCACGTGGGGGCACCAACGTCTGTATCAGGCATGTGTCTGCCCCGGAGATTTATAAAAACATAGAATTGCATGGCGTGACGCATATGTGTTGTGTTCCTACAGTCTTCAACATTTTGCTTCAAGGAAATCCACTTGACATGTCACAAAGGTCCAGGCCGGTTCAGGTTTTGACCGGAGGTTCATCGCCTCCTGCTGCCCTTGTAGAGAAAGTTCAGCGGCTCGGTTTTCAAGTGCTGCATGTCTATGGGCTCACGGAGGCCACTGGTGCTGTTCTCTTTTGTGAGTGGAATGACGAGTGGAACAGGTAATATATATTCGTTGGTACAAAAAGTTTATAATAGCATCATTACTGGACTCTCTCAAAAAGAGTTTCTTAGTAAAAATTATTTAATTATATTTTTTGATCAAATTATTTATTTATATAATTAAAATTAGTTGTAACAAATTAACTTGTTCAATGTTAAAATGACACGTTGGTTTGAGGTATCTTGATTTTGATGAGAGTCTCTTCACAAAGAAACTTATCTCATAAATTCTCCTACTATATCATTTTTTATTAATTTTATCATGAGATTCTCTCATAAGAATTGCCCACTGTGGATGCTTTAAGTCATGTTAAATGTTATTAAAATCGATTTAACATTTATATTTATACTATTAAAACAGACTACCAGAAAAGCAACAGATGGAGATGAAGGCAAGACAAGGGGTAGGCATCTTAACCCTGGCTGACGTTGACGTAAAGAACACGAAAACTCAGGAGAGTGTCCCACGCGATGGGAAGACAATGGGAGAGATTGTCATGAAAGGAAGCAGCTTAATGAAAGGGTATCTAAAGAGTCCGAAAGCTACATCTGAAGCGTTTAAGCACGGATGGCTCAACACGGGAGACATAGGTGTGATCCATCCAGATGGGCACATACAGATCAAAGATCGGTCCAAAGATATTATCATATCTGGAGGTGAAAACATCAACAGTGTTGAAGTTGAGAATGTTCTTTATAAGTATAAGAAAGTGCTCGAGGCTGCTGTTGTGGCCATGCCTCACCCTATGTGGGGTGAAACCCCTTGTGCGTTCGTTGTTCTAGAAAAGCGTAAGACTAGTCAAGGAGACTGTGATGATCAGTTCATGACAAGAGAATGTGATTTGATTAAGTATTGCCGTGAGAATCTGCCTCATTTTATGTGTCCGAAGAGGGTTGTGTTCATGGGAGAACTACCTAAGAACGGCAACGGAAAGATTCTTAAGCATAAGTTAAGAAATATCGCTAAAAGTTTGGTTCTTAATGATGACAATACTATTGGCATTAAGCACTAAATATCATCCCTCATGCAAAATCCCTACGGAAAATATATGTGAGATATTAGATATCTGATACTTATGTTTCGATTAGTATAAAATTATTTTTGAATAAACATATTATAAGTTTTATTATAAATAACTGTAATTTACCGAAGCATTTAGATTTTATTAATATTTTTATTCTTTGATTGAACTTAATTTAACTCAGTTAAATTTCATTGAATCCGGTTAAACCATATTGATCCATGACCCAAAACATTTTCGGTTCAGTCATTTGGGCAAGTTTTTAAAACACTGCATCCAGGCTCTAATGCATCCAAAAATGTTACATTGATAAAAATGAAGATCCAAATGATCATATGCTTGTTGATGCATGGTAATGTGATGTGGGGCATTCTTGAATGGCTAGATATGTCTTTTTGTATACCTTTCAGAAAATATTAATTGAGAATATTTGATTTGATTAAATATTATTGATAGTTATTGAAAATTTTATAATAAAATAAATAATAAATTTAGTTATAAACATTTATTGTATTTTTTATTTTGCTTGAATAGTCTAGAAAATCATTCTTTCAAGAAGGATAAACAGATTTTCTCGGGTTACAAATTACCGGACGTCAATAACTGAGAGGGAGATTTGGTTCACTGACAATTCATGAATAGTCTAGAAAATCATTCTTCTAAGAAGGATAAACAGATTGTCTCGGGTTACAAATTACCGGGCGTCAATGACTGAGAGGGTGATTTGGTTCACTGACAATTCATCATCGCGCTGTGTACCCGACGACAATTCGGTCTCAAGAAGACTTCTCCCAGCGCAAAAACCGGGCTGTTTAGGCTGAGGAATAGCCGTAGTTTCGCTCCCAAGCATCACCATAACAGTCGACATCACTGGTCTGTCTTCAGCACGTTCTTGAACACACAAGAGACCAATTTGTATACATCTCAAGATTTCATGTACTGTCCGGAGTGCTGATGATGAAGAATCTATGATGATTGGGTCTACGGTCTCTATCCCTTTTCCTTCTTTCCAGTACCTCCACACCTGTCCGTAAAAATATAGAATCTTTCATTTAGTGTTATGGCGATATAAGATGCAGTGAAACAATATCAAATTTAGTTGTTCTCAGCTTACAAAATCAAGGAGGTTAAGGTCACGGTTAGAGTTGTAGAACCCTTTACTCCTCTTGCCAGTTATAATTTCAAGAAGCAAGACCCCAAAGCTGAAAACATCCGACTTCATAGAGAATATCCCGTCCATTGCATATTCTGGAGCCATGTAACCGCTGCATAAGGTATAATAAATTCATATTTTATGATGTTTTCTAGTTGGTTTAGATTTAAGACGAAAACTCTTTGTTGTTATGGAAACAAATAGCTTACTAAGTTCCAACCACCTTCCTTGTGTTAGCTTCTGTCTCATCCCGTCCAAAGATCCTTGCCATCCCGAAATCCGAGATTTTTGGAGTCATATTTTTATCAAGTAAGACGTTACTTGCTTTCAAGTCTCTATGGATAATTCTAAACCGCGAATCTTGGTGAAGATAAAGAAGTCCTCTAGCAATACCATTGATAATGTCAAATCTCTTTTGCCAATTTAAGGTAGAGCGTCGGATTTTATCTACAAATCGATCACAATTTTAAACATGTTAATCTTATCCCCGAATAAGTTACATTGTTAGAATAGAAGTTATCTTGAGTCACTAACCAAAGAGATGTGAATCAAGGCTTAGATTCTCCAAGTACTCATATATCAACATCTTCTCGCCCTTCTCGACGCAACAACCGAGGAGCCGGACAAGGTTTATGTGCTGAAGCCTAGCAATTAGTCTGACCTCATTCTTGAACTCATCAGTCCCTTGTAGAGACATTGTAGATAGTCTCTTTACCGCAATTTCTTTCCCGTCAGGTAAAATTCCCTATTACAGACATGTTCGATTATAGAATGAAAACCTTGTACATTGATAGATTTTTGAGTACATTTATGAATCATTTTTACCTTGTAAACAATACCGAAACCACCTTGTCCAAGCATGTTAGCGACAGAAAATCGGTTTGTCGCCATGGCAAGAGATTCAAACTCCATCAATGGAAGCTCTAGATCCTCTGTTTTGCTTTCTTCGGATATGTAACTATAGCTTGTTAATATCACTTCGTTTATTAGCAAATCTTGGCTTCGCACTTGATCAACTGTTTCATTCAGAAACAAAAACTTTTGAACTTTCAGAATTTACAGACAAAATAAAGAAAATGAGTCATTGATTTACCATTAGGTGTTTGAATTGTTATAGATCTCTTCTGTTTTCTTTTCCAAAAGCCGAAGGTGATGATACTAATTATTAGAAGAAAAATGGCCACTCCAATACTCGAACCTAAGATTCTTCCATGGCTTGTTATCTTGACATCTGCAATATAAACGAGGCACATAGTACGTACTTGTCAAAAAAAAAGGTCACTCCCTTGTACTTATGATAAAAACATTATACTAGACCTAAATATAAATATTTTTGGTGTTGAATCTAAGCTTAAACCATACTTAATATTGAGATATACTGTTTGTGCCTAATATAGTAATCATCAGTAGCTTCGCTTAGTAATGCAATTAAAAAATATTAGATAGATCTTTAGTTTTAACATTGATTTTTTGAAGCAAAAAAATTATGGATTTATAGTGATCTAAACATCAACTTATATCTTAATATTTGAATGGATATTTAACCACATATCTTATATTCTGAAATTTCCTAGTATCACACCCCTACAATTAGGTGATCTTAGCTGAAACTCTTGAGATCAATAGCAAAAAATATTAAATGCTATTACTTCAACTTAGTAGAAAGCAATCCAATCACATGCTTTGATCTTATTTCTTGGACAACAGACAATTATATTAGTCTAAAGACCCAAAAGAAATTAATCTGTTACAACCGGAAGTAAATGTTAAAGGGGTGAAGACATCCACAGAAATGCTTCACTTTAGATAGAAGTGTTAAAAGGGGTGATCACATGCTTTGATCCTTAACTAAGGTAGCCTCAACTAAAACAAAACCCTTAAAAAGGCATGGGAGAAAGAACTAACCGAGATCAGCAGCCGCTAGTTTAACGTAGAGATCCTGACCACCATTTGCATATCTCCTGACATCCAAAAGCCCTCCCTTCCAAATCACACAACCCGACCCGCCGTCACGAATATCCGTGTTAGCATACGCCGTACAGTTACAATCTTGTAGGCACTTGGCTTCACACTCCTTCAACCCAATTCCTCTGTCCAAAACCGTATCCGTAGTATCCGGCAGTTTCATCTTCTTCAGAACCACAAACCCATCTCTACCATCACAACTCAGCCTCGTCTTCCTCACGCAACCAGCTGAATCATCTCTCAAAGCCCACTCTTGCTCGTTTCGTCGCTCAAACCCTTTGATGCAGTTACAGTTCGGTATGGTGTTGGAATCGCCATAACCGTAACTCCCACACTGTTTGTACTTGTCGCATATGTCCTTTGGTTGGTACCACAACGGTTTCCAAGTCTGCGATGTCTCGATCCAGTTCCGTCGTTGTATGTTTCCCGTCGAGGTTACGCTTAGTATGGAGTATACGTCGGGTTTGGTCATTTGGTATGAGTAAGTCACTTCTTCGTTACTCGCTACGAAAATGTAAACCATGTAATCAATCGGTTTCATCTCCGGTACGCAGCTAAACCGGTTTCCGATCCATGGACCGCTCCGGTAGATAATTGACTTTTTGTTGAATACGTAATACTCAGGGAACCCTCTGGTTTCGAGTTTAACCGAGAAATCGCCGCTCGATGGATCCTCCGGATTTCTCCAGGATCTCAAGACTCGGTCTAAACCGGTTTTTTTATCCCAGCCCAGTTTCATATCCGGAAGCAAAGTATCTGTTGGAAAATCGAAACTCTGCCACAAGTACTCGTTGTTATTGTTGTTGGAGTCTCTGAGCACGAAGTTACCGTTATCGAGAAGCTCTGCCACCAGTGGAGATCTCATAGTGCCAACGGTTAGATTCGTTGACCAAACAGGTGTGTCGGAGGAGTGATCGAAAATGACGAGGTTGTTGTCTGATGATATTTTGAGAGATCCGTTGGGATGAGACAGTGGGTTGTCTCTGTTGGCAACCCATACGTAGGTCCTGGTAGGGATTTTGCTGTACCATATCCCGAGATACCAACGTGAACTTGTTCCGGGAGTGAAGAAACCGAGCTCGAAGGTTTCGTTACGAGATACAATGGTTTTGTTGTTTGAGATTGTGAGAGACTCTGTAGCAGATAGTGTGTTGGCATAGACACCGAAATATGGAAACGAAATGAAGACGAAGATGAAGATGATGTAAGGATGGAGGTAGTTTGGTACATTTCTCATATTTTTTCTCTCTATTACCCTCTACGCCATTGTCTTGAGTTATGAGGAGATTTATACACACACACATAGATGTAAGACATGTTGTGGGTTCAATGTGTGAAGTATACTTCCACGACTTTTCTCTACAGCATGTTTCTTGGTCTTCTTGTTTGTATTCGAAATATCAAAGATCTGTTGAATATAGAGTTGACCCGTCGAATTTTAATGTTCTTCCCTAGTTTTCCATTTTTCTCAATAAATGTCTACCAACCAAGCATATCCAACTTCAATTTCTATCACTATTGCTATCATTGACCACAAATCCAGAACACATACTTAAATTCTATCACTGTTGCTGTACAAAGTTTCTAGGAACATGGCTAAAAGAAAAGTTGTTAATTAAGGATGTCTTGGACCATTATTATTGTCTCATTGATGGTAGAGTCTTTCGGTCCTCCTGCTGATGTTCATTGGAAGCTCTTGAATAGTCTACTCACAATCACCTAGAAACAGAACGTTCTTGTATGATAGCCAGTTTAAGTGTTGAACACTTAAATTGCCTTTTTTAGTTCCTTAATTAAAATACAAACATGTAAAAAGCTTAAATTGGAATCTATATATATAAAGTAGACTATTCTGGCTGCTCATTCCTCCACGCCACTTTGGAGATAGGGGCTTTTTGCGCCACGTGTCGAAACACCATTCGTCTGTGTGAGTTTCACGCTCTGTAGTTGCTCGCGTCGTTTATGCTCACTTAATGACAAAAGGCAGATCTTTATCACCGCAAGTCTCTCTCTCTCTTTCTCGCCCCCCTTCAAGTGTTTCGCTGAGATTTTGAGTTCTTGGTGTTGTTCAGAATTGACTGAATTTTTACCTTTTATGGATCTGACTGGAGCACCCAGAGCTAGATACGATGGTGTTGGGCCGTTCCAGGAAGCAACAGGGTTTGAATCACTTCATCTCCGCGGCAGCAACGAGTTTCGGCAACCAACGAAGCTAACTCTCAAGAACGCCAGGGGTTTCACGTCATTGCTTGAGCTTCCACCTACACAAGTATTGGAGTTTCTCCATTACGTTGCTTGCGTTGTGCTCAGGCGGTATGTGAACAGCTCGACAACTTTACATGCTATTTCCAGTCTTCTACGGACAAACTGGAGTTAATACTGCAAAACGAAATGAAAGTAGGAACCTTGCAGATTCATTCACATACATGAACAAAAAGCTCAGACCTTTAACCAGAGGACACAATCATAAAAAAGAAAAAAACATAGGAGTCCAAAACTACCATCTTTGCACAGTTCATCATATAGACCCAAGAAGTAAAGTTTCTTTTCACTAAAGGCTAAAAGGTGAGTCGAATTTGATCAAATTCCTTCACCAGATTGCTTACATCAGTTCCAAACAGAGAAGAATAAAACCGAGTCTCAGGGCTAAACAACAGAGTGAGTCTGACAATAGAGCTAATCAGATCAAGACAGCAAGTGTATTTGACATGAAGACTTAAATAATAAAGAAAAAACTTATTTCAAACAGCTAACTCAGCAGCTGGTTTTCATATTCTTCTCAGTTGTGTTTTGCAACACTTAGTGATAGTGAGCTTTAAGTCTTCTGCAATCTAAATGTTGCATATAAATAAGTTCATTAAAACGTAACAGGGATATACATTCAATCTAAATGGTTATATCACCAAGCAAACCTGATGTATATGGTGAGTCACTTCCCTAGAGATAATCAAACAACCAGCATAAGAAATGACCTGCTAACCCAAGAACCTCGATACTGACACAAGCCCACCCGACCAGTCTAGCAGAAACAACAGTATTATCATTTACAGAACATAAAGCGCACCTGATAGCTTCAGAGGTTGTGTTCACGTCAAGGGGAGAGCAATCTTGAAGCTGAAGACTGGTGGACGCTGTGTGGATCAAAACAAGTAAGAATCAGCAAAGATAACAACAAATCAAGAATCACAGGAAAACGAACCTTAATGACGGGGAACTCTGACACCCATAGCTGCTTGAGAACGAAGAGCACGGCGTAAAGCAACCCATTCCAGTGCCAGAGAGGAAGAGCGGAAAGTTCAAATCAAGAAGTGGGGCGGCATAAGTCTGGATCTGTGGTTAAATGGGAGAGGAGAGAGAGAGGACAATCTGAGGTTGGTGAAGAGAAGATAGCGACTGAGATGGAAAAGATGATCTGTGAGGTGTGCGAAACGAGGAGAGTGAGAAGGAAGATGAAAGTGGTGGAAATTTAGGGAAAAAATGAAAAGAAAAGAAAGATGGAAGTGGTACAAGCCAACAACTGCTTGAGTTAGGTTTCGCGTTAAACTTACATTATTTTGGTTCTTTGCTTTTCATTATTTGAGAAACATTTGATCATTTACAAAACTAAGTTCATTTTTTATTTAATTATTTTGATTTGGGTAGAAAAATGGAAAACTGCATAATATACGACAAAAAATTGATTTGATCATTTACAAAACTAAGTTTTATTTAATTATTTCGATTTGGGTAGAAAAATGGGAAACTGCTGCTTCAGTTAGGTCCACTTTAATTCTAACTTTTTCGGTAATCTTAGATAATATAGATAAAAAAGTAAGATAACCCGAATTTTCGGATTAAATATCAGATATTTTAAGTTTTGAATTTAAAAATTTAGTGATTTGGATAATTTGAATTTTAGTCATTCAGTTTATAAATAATTTTTAAGATATTTTTAGAAATTATATATAATTTATATTTTTGACATATAATTTGCATTTTAATATGTTTTAAGATTAAAATTTAAATTTTACATGTTTGTTAAGCAACCATACAAATTTCTTGAATTTTCACGACTTCCGTAAAGAGAAATTTGGAATCAAAGCGTGTAATAGGTAGCAAATGTTTAACGATATACCTCATACAAACATGACAAAGAAATATAAAAAAAATCACATATAAAAACGTACAACTACAGACATACAACTATGTACATGATACACATATATAACAAACAAAATATCAACTAAAAATAATTTATTTAAACCCAGACGAAGAAAAAAAATTAAATTAAAAACAGTATTGTTGGGGATGGATTGTCACCACCCACAAGGCCCAGCGAACAGGAGGCCCATTACCATCAAGGAGGGAGCGGTCGGCTCGGCGTCGGCTCCTCGACTGACCCCGACTCGGCTCGTGACTACTTTAGCTAGAGGACGAGCAGCCGAAGCGAGCAACCAAACAGCTCGGGCCGAGCAGTCATCCTGAATGGGCCTGTACATCGAAAAGCCCATGACCAAAGGGAAGCGAATTAGGTCGAGACTAACCGACCTAGGAGACTATATAAGGAGTTGAGGACAAGAAGGAAGGGTATCACCAGATAGACAGACAGACTTGCGGCCAGATTAGGGTTTCCTTTATTCTCTTTGTATCTCGCCGTTCTCTTGTACTTCCGGCTAGGAGCTCGTCGAGCATCGACTAGCCGGCTTTCTTACTCTTGTACCCTCGTTATTCCGACTCTAATAAAACGTCTCTGTTCATCCCACTCTTGAGTTCTTCTATTTTCTGTTGACCAAACTCACCTTAAACAATTGGCGCCCACCGTGGGGCCGATCAGAGTAACGTTTCCTAGACCGATATGACGATTGGTGACTCGAACCCCGGCACTTCCGGCGAAGCGTCCGAGCTTACGCCTCCGCCTCCTCCTCCCTTTCTCTCATCGGACTTCATGAGCTCCGTGATGGCTCGTCTCGCACATCAAGAAGAAGTTCAGAAGACAACAAACGAGCAGCTCGCTGCCCTTGTAGCTGCTCTCACCGCTCCTGCTGGGCCTACAAACCGTTCCCAGCCCGTCTGCCGGCATCTCTTCCCTCCAACGCCGGCGGAGGACCGCGCCGTCGACGACGCTGACCCAAACGGGCCCCCTGCAGTCTACCCTACTTCGACGACAGCAGATCCGACGACGATTCGCGAGATCGCTGAGCTCAAACTCAGCCTTCAACAAATGAGCTCGCAGATCCACCAAGCGACGAGTGCAGCCCCTCAGATCGACAGCGTCATCGCCTCCACTTCGCGCTCGCCCTTCGCTAGCGAGCTAACCAGGGTCCAGCTCCGCAAAATAGAGAAGCTCCGCCTCCCTGAGTATAAGCCCGGTGGCGACCCCGTCGAGCACCTGGCAGCCTTCAACATAGCTATGGCCAGAGCTCGCCTTTCCGACGAAGAGAAGGACGCGGGATACTGTCAGCTCTTCGTCGAAACCCTCAACGAACAAGCGCTAACCTGGTTCTCGCAGCTCAGCGAGAACTCGATTCGCAGTTTCCGAGACCTCTCGGCTGTATTCCTCAAGACTTACATCATGTTTACCAAGCGAGCAGCGACCGCTTCCAGCCTGTGGAATATGGCGCAAACGAAGGACCAAAGCCTCAAGGACTACATGGAAAAGTTCAAGACGATCGTTTCCCGAGTCGACGTCCCTGATCACATCGCTATCGACGCTTTGATGAACACTCTCCTCGTCAACTCGAAGTTTCGTAAGGACCTGTATTCCAACCCCACGACTTCGCTTCCCGATGCTATTGCCCGGTCTCACAATTTCATCCGAATGGAAGAAGACACCAAGGCAATAATTCGGAAGCAGAACGCTGCCAAGCCGGTTGCAGCCAAAAGTGCGGGTGCTCGGCCAGAGCCACGCCAGCACGCGCCAGCTGATAACGGCGGCAAAAAAGGAGGTCTCCTCTACGTCGTGGACGAGAACAACGCCCCTGTCTCAACCATGGTCATGCACGATAAAAAGTGGAATGTTTACCAGCGAGAGACCGACTCTCCAGATGCATCTCCCAGTACCCCGAGTGCTGGTGTCGTGGCTAAAGTCGATTCGGCTCCAGGACCGACCAGAACTCCCATCGATCTCACGAAGCATTGCAAGTATCACGACGTGAAGGGACACGACACGACCGAGTGCAAATCCCTCTACGCCCAGTTCCTCTCCTCGATCGAAAGCGGGGATTACAAGATCCAGCCGCCTAAACCCAAGCCAAAAGGAGAAAACAGCTGGAGCAGGAACAAAGACAAGAAGGCTCAGCGTAAATCGCAGGGCAAGAACCGTAAAAACGACAAACAGTCGAAGGATACGGAGAAAGCTGCCCGAGAGACCGATGATGACGACGACTCGGCAGATGACGATCAGCCGACCAATCGCCAGCGCATCGAAGTGATCCGCGCCCAACCGCAAGGAGAGAACGAATCCAGGTCCTCGTCCGAAGAAGACGACGACACGAAAAACCTAGACATCACTGCGGATCTCCGATCCCTCCTCGAGCGAAAGCTCCGACCCACTACCGTAGAAACACCGGTCTCCACCGATCTCCGCCTGCAGATCGACTCAAATCGAGCCGCGAGAGCTTTGGCGCGAGAGTCCTCTCACCAGCAGTCCGCTGAGAAGCCGAACTGCGATTTGCGAGACAAACTCAACGCGAAGATCGGCGATCTGCGGACAACCCTCAACCGCAAGAAAAGGGATACTGCCGAAACGAGTAACGACCTTCGCGATGTGCTCCGCGCAAAGCGAGCACAAACTCGTCCCCGGATAAACGTCATTATGGGTGGATCGCCTCCCTGCGGCGATTCAGTTAGAGCAGTCAAAGACCACCGAAGGCAAGCTACTACTTCCCAACGATGGCCCTAGAAGCAAGTAGACGATCAGCCGATTACCTTTTCGTCTGACGATACACTCGGCGTGCACCTCCCTCACAACGATCCTTTGCTCGTCGTGCTCGGTGTCGACAAGTACGACGTCACCAAAGTACTTATCGATACCGGGAGCTCGGTCGATATCATCTTTCGCGAAACCCTCGTAAAGATGGGAATTGACCTCAATGACGTCAAGCCTTCTACTCGGACCCTGACAGGGTTCAACGGCTCGTCAGAAGTAATCGCGGGCACGATCCGCCTCTCGGTTCACGCCTGCGGAGTCACTCGGACGGTCAAATTTTCTGTGGTCGGCTCCAAAGCCCCTTACCACGTTATACTCGGCACCCCATGGCTGCATTAAATGCGAGCAATCGCATCAACGTATCATCAGTGTGTTAAGTTCCCAGGATCAGACGGGTCGATCAAAACTCTGAAGGGTGATCAGCAAGCCGCGCGGGACCTCCTGATCGCCACGGTTAAAATCCAGCGCTCCCAATCACTTGTCAACTCGGTCTCTCCTCCCACGAGCAAAGTCTGCCCGCAAAAGGAAGAGGTTCTCGAAGTACCAGTTGACGAGTCGGACCCGAGCAAATCAGTCCGAGTAGGCGCATTTCTACCCGACGAAATGCAGCAGAAGATTCTCGAGTTCCTTAAGCAAAACTTGTCCACGTTCGCCTGGACGATATCTGATATGAAGGGAATCGATCCGGCTATCACAACCCACGAACTCAATGTTGATCCCAACTTCAAACCCATCCGGCAGAAAAGAAGAAAGTTGGGACCAGAGCGATCCAAAGCAGTCGCAGAGGAAGTCGAGCGTCTACTCGGTGCCGGTTCAATCACTGAAGTTCGTTACCCGGAATGGCTAGCCAACCCGGTGGTCGTCAAGAAGAAGAACGGTAAATGGTGCGTCTGCGTCGACTTTACCGACCTCAACAAAGCATGTCCTAAGGACAGCTACCCGTTGCCTAGCATCGATCGCTTAGTCGAATCGACGGCCGGTAACGAGATGTTGACGTTTATGGATGCCTTTTCGGGCTACAACCAGATCCTAATGCACCCGGACGACCGGGAGAAAACTGCTTTCATCACCGATCGGGGAACCTACTGCTATAAGGTGATGCCATTCGGATTGAAAAATGCTGGAGCAACCTACCAACGGCTTGTCAACCGAATGTTCGCCGAGCAGCTTGGGAAGACAATGGAAGTCTATATCGACGACATGCTCGTCAAATCGCTCCGAGCCGACGACCACTTAGCACACTTAAAGGAATGCTTCACCATCCTAAACAAGTACGGGATGAAGTTGAATCCCGCAAAGTGCACCTTTGGCGTCTCCTCGGGTGAATTCCTTGGTTACATTGTCACGCAACGAGGAATCGAAGCTAATCCGAAACAGATCTCAGCAGTCCTGAATCTCCCCAGTCCGAGAAACTGCCGGGAGGTGCAGAGATTAACAGGACGCATCGCCGCGCTTAATCGCTTTATCTCCCGATCCACCGATAAGTGTCTCCCCTTCTATGATCTCCTCCGAGGGAACAAGAAGTTCATTTGGGACGACAAGTGCGAGGACGCGTTCGTTCAACTCAAGCAATACCTGACAACTCCTCCCGTCTTGGCCCAAGCCGGACGTAGGAGCCGTCAGCAGTGTCTTGATCAAGGAGGATCGCGGCGAGCAGCGTCCGATTTTTTACACGAGCAGACGCATGACCGGCCCGGAGACCAGATACCCAACCCTTGAGAAGCTGGCTCTGGCCGTCGTCGACTCCGCGAGGAAATTACGACCCTACTTCCAGTCACACTCTATCGAAGTTCTGACCGACCAACCGCTCCGCACCGTCCTGCAAAATCCCAACAGAGCCGGCCGGCTGACCAAGTGGGCAATCGAACTGAGTGAGCTTGACATTACGTACAAATGTCGAACAGCCGCCAAATCTCAAGTCCTCGCCGACTTCCTTGTCGAGCTCACGCCAGATCTTGCACAAGACCTCGACGGCCCGAGTCCCAATTGGATTCTTCATGTCGATGGATCATCGACGAGTAAAGGATCCGGTGCTGGGGTCCAGCTTCAATCGCCAACAGGAGAACTCATCCGCCAGTCTTTCAGTTTCGGCTTCCCGGCTTCTAACAACGAGGCGGAATATGAATCGTTGATCGCCGGTCTTCGTCTCGCCCGAGCCGTCAAAGCCAAACGCTTGAGTGCTTATTGCGACTCGCAGCTCGTCGCTAGCCAGTTTAGCGGTGACTACGATGCTCGCAATGATAGAATGGATGCGTATCTCCGAGTAGTTCAGGAGCTTGCTAGGGAATTCGATTTCTTCGAACTCACCAAGGTTCCTCGCGGAGAGAACGTTTGCGCCGATGCCTTAGCCGCACTCGGGAGCAAACTCAACGACCAGGTCAAAAGGACGATACCCATACATCGGATTGATCGACCAAGCATCAATTCTTCCTCCGACGAAAGCTCTCCCATCGCCCCAATCTTTGCAACAACTCGACGATCCACCACCGGATCAAGCCGACACCGAGATGCCCGATCGTGACGATACCCCAGTCGATTGGCGAGCCGAGTTCCTAGATTATCTCGTACGAGAAGAACTGCCGAACGATAAGTGGGCAGCGAGACGCCTGAAGAGACGCAGCGCCCACTACGTCGTCATGAACGACGAACTCCACCGAGTGACCGCGAATAAGGTTCTCTTAAAGTGCATCCAGGGCGATGAAGTACGCCGAGTAATGGCTGAAACTCACGACGGAGCAGGAGGAAACCACTCGGGAGGCCGAGCACTCGCCCTCAAGGTTCGAAGCTTGGGATTCTTTTGGCCGTCTATGAACACTGACTGCGAGGCATACGCTCGTCGGTGCGACAAATGCCAGCGTCATGCTCCGAGCATCCACAGTCCCACTGAGCTGTTGCGGACATCTGCTGCCCCTTATCCGTTCATGAGGTGGGGATGGACATCATCGGGCCAATGCCGAACTCACGCCAACGTCGTTTCATCCTGGTCCTCACCGATTACTTCACTAAATGGATTGAAGCTGAAGCATTCTCTCAGGTAACGGACAAGGAAGTCCGCACTTTCGTCTGGAAGAACATCATTTGCCGTCATGGTTTGCCATACGAGATCATAACGGACAATGGCTCTCAGTTCATGTCCGGAAACTTCAAAGAGTTCTGCAACAAGTGGAATATCCGCCTAAGCCCTTCGACTCCTCGCTACCCGCAAGGAAACGGACAGGCGGAATCCTCCAACAAAATTATCATCGATGGAATCAAGAAGCGACTCGACCTCAAGAAAGGCCATTGGGCCGACGAGCTGGACGGCGTCCTCTGGTCGCACCGAACGACTCCCCGCGGTGCGACCAAATCCACCCCTTTCTCTCTTGCTTACGGGATGGAAGCAATGGCCCCCGCCGAAGTTAACGTGACAAGTCTTCGGCGCGCCAAGATGCCGCAGTTCGTCGAGCTTAATCAAGATATGCTCCTCGATGCCCTTGATGAACTCGAGGAAAAACGCGACCAGGCGCTTCTTCGGATCCAAAACTACCAGAACCAAATCGAGAGCTATTATAATAAGAAGGTGAAAGCGCGCCCTCTCGAGCTCGGCGACCTCGTGCTCCGTAAAGTTTTCGACAACACGAAGGAGCTCAACGCTGGAAAGTTAGGGACCAACTGGGAAGGACCTTATAAGATCACTCGAGTCGTTCGACCAGGCGTCTACCGACTCGAGACTTCCCGCGGAGAGGCAGTCCCACGAGCCTGGAACTCGATGCATCTTCGCCTCTTCTACCAATAGAAGCGCCTCATCTTTTTCTCCCAGCGAACGACCAGCAGGTCACTGTTCGCTAAAAAAAAAAAAAAAAAAAAAAAAAAAAAAAAAAACTGAGTAGATGCACCTAACCGTCACTTCTACTCGTCCGAGTGAATGCGCTACTACAGCCACTTTCACTCGGTCAAACGAACTACGAAAGGCTTGATCCTCATCCGAGGTACGTAGGCATCCCTTCACAGGGTCCAGCCCCAACCAAAACAAAGTCCAAACTTTTTTTTAGAATGACCAACAGTCACCTTTCCCCGAACAAACGATGCCAGCCCCTTCATCAAGCGGAGCACGAGCACTCGCCCAGCTAAATCGGCTGAGCCTTGATCAGGTATCAGCCGAAGGGAATAACAGCCTTGCGTCACCTGTGCGTCGTGCATTGACCGGCTATCCAATGGAAATTTCAGACCAAGTCTGATCGAAGGACGACGGTTTGGCCGACCAATAGTTCTCTCGATCACTGCACTGCGTCTTGAAACCTTTTCCTCGGCAATTCAGTAGAACGATTAGAGTCTCTTTTATTTACTTGAACGTTAGACTTGTAAAAGCTTCGTTGGATAAATAAGAATGCGAACGAACGACCATCTCTAATCACTCTTCTATCTGAAAAGGAGGGAACTCGCTGGCAAATGCGAGCAACCATCCGGACTATTCCGTTTCTCGGTTATAGACAAGTGAAAAATGATTTATATATTTCTAAGTTAAGCGACTTACGGAAATATATAAAGAAACACTTAAGTCTGATAAAAACCAAAAGAAAATAATTCATACATCAAAGGCTTAACGCCGAGAAACAAGGTCTTAAACAAACAAGGCCAAACGGCCGACAACGAGTACAACAAACATGTATAATCATCCCTCAGCAGGGGGATCTTTCTTCTCAGGAGGACCCGAGCTGGAGACGTTGCCGGTGCTTTGACCCTTACTTGATGGAGAGGCAAGCCTGATCTCACGGTTCGGATCCGAAAGCCTTCACTCGCGTCAGGATCGGAAGTCCCAAGGGACGAACTGTCGGAGATCATAACCAACTTCTCCGGACACCGGCATCAGGCCCCGGGCCTTCGGGGTCCTTCAACGGCGTTCTTGTCTGAAACTGGCGCAGCCTCTTTGATAGGAAGAGTGGCGTCGGGACGAGCAGGAGACTGTACCGTGTCGAGGAGGTCCCTAATAAATCCGTCACTCGGAGATCGGAGCGCTGCCGCGGCTTCAGAATCGATCAGCTCAAGGTTCGACCCATGCTTGTCGACCTTCTCGAGGATTTCTCGATCACGAACCGAGACTTCAGCACCAAAGGAGACAAGGTTAGATCCGAGTGAATCACGCCTACCTCCAGACGAGTCGTCTCCCCATCATAGTACTTCTCCAAGTCGGCGTACGTATCGATGGTCTCCTGAGGATATCCTTCCCCGATTCCTTCAAAGCCTCAAGGCAGTCTCGCATCCCGCGCGCTTGACCAAGCATACACCGCGAGTCCTCGAACTCATCACGGCGCTTCTCTCGGTCCTGAATATTCTTGAAGCGTCGGGAGCATTTTCCGGTCATTGCCGCCATCACGCGGATTCGCTCATGAGTGACCTCAAGTTTGCGAGATTCCCTCAGGCGATCCATCTCCCGGGAGAAATCCAAAGCAGAAGCCACCACCTCCTTCTCGAGAGTCGCGTTCTTGCCTTGCAAGTCGGCGTTTCTCTTCCGCAACTCGGCTTTCTCTTCCTCCGCCTTTTTTACCAGGTCCCGAGCAGACGCCAATTCGGTCGCCATGATTCCCCTCTGTTCGTCGAGCTCCTTCCTCAGCGCTTCTTCTTGAGCAACCGCTTCGTCCTTTGCACGGACTGCATCCTTCAAAGCCCGAGTCGCGCGTTTTTGGCTCCTCTTCTGCTTGTCAATCAACTCACAAACGCTCCTCTCAGCTCCTCATCGTACTTCCTCACTAAGACGTTCCAGTCTCCGAGGCTCTACACGACAAACCACGTAGCGTCAGCAAACGAATAAGAAGAAAAAGAGATAAAGTCAGAAACCGACTTACCATGATGGAGGTACGGGAGGCGAACTTGTACTCCTCCTTGAAGATCAAGTCCTTGACCGCGGCGCGCAGCGCGCCCCGATCTCCCCTGAACTGACGAACCAGGCGACCGCACTCCTGTTCGTCATGCGCTAGCGGGACCTCGCGGTCGTAAGAGAAAGAAACCCTGTCTGGACAACTCTTCTTTGTCTTCTTCCTCTTCTTTGAGACAGCAACGGTCCCTTCAGCAACCTGAGGGAGCGGCTTCCTCCGGCACGACTTCACGCCCCGGGCCCAGCGACTCCCCGGAACGGGTGGCATCCACCTCCTCGTCGTTCAGCTCCTCAGAAGAGCCTCGAGGAACCATTTCGGCGGCTCTCTTCTTCCTCTTCCTCTTCTTGTCCTTCTTCTTGGCCTTTGGAGAGACCACCGGAAGTTCTTCGTCGCGGCTGCCCGCAGGCTGTGATTCGGGGACAACCTCATCTTTGGAACCACCGCTCGGTTCCAGGTCCTTGAGCTCGCCTTCCTCAACAGACGAGGATCGGATCGCGAGCAGAAGAATCACCCCTTGCCTTCTTCCTTCTCCCCTCTGATCCAGAATGCCCTTGGGGAGAGGAAGCCCCAACGTTCGCTTCCTCGACAGCCGCGCCCTCCTCTCCGCTCTTCGCGCTGTCTCTTCTTGTTGGTTTTTCTAACCAACTGAGCCTCAGCGTCCGACTCAGTCGCGCTCGGATCTCCTAAATTGGGCGAGCCCGCGGTATCGGGCTGAGATTTCTTTGCGGAGCCGACTTTCTTCGCAACCACCAAACTCAAATTTGGGTAGTCCTCATCGCTCTTGCTCGGTTTATCTCCCTCTGCTCGGCCGAATTGAACAAATTGACCCTCTTCGTCTTATTCGTGACAATGGGGATCGTGTCTGAACGCCAAACCTCTGCGATGAGTAAAAGCGAAATTAGATTCCGTATCAAAGGAACGCGTCGAGCAAAGGAAAGCGTGAAAGGAAGACTTACGTTGGCTAATCCACCCAATCGATCGACGGATCCTCTGATAGGAGAACTTATCCCAATGATCCTGCTTCTGCAATGCGATCAAACGAGCACTCTCCAAAAAGTCCTCCTCGTACTCGGTGGTGTTCGGAAGAGCAACTGCAAAGAAAGACAAACGGGAGTTAGACCACAAGAAACGGAAAATAAAACTGACGGGTGGTTTATACCCATCTCTCGGGCCCATAAAACACGATAGCCGGTCCTCAGCGGCTCCTCGAACGCAGCCCTGTCAGATTTGACGTAGAAGTAGGACCGCTGCCAGTTGTTCGTCTTATTGGGGTAGCCGGTCACCACGTTATAGTTGGGGCGGATCTTCAGCGAAATCAGTCCGCCCTTTATCTTCGCTGACACTAATTCCTCGAAAGCTCGGACGTTGAGAGGAACACGGCTTCCGCTCCGATAATCGTCAGTGCGACGGCCAGCCCACGCACCATTCAGAAATTGACTAAGGGCGGCTCCTCGGCGCATCGCAAACGCAGTGACGATTCGAGGAATCGGAAACCACAGCTTCGTGTCGCCCCTCAAAGTACGACTCGTAGACGCTGGTAGCCTTTCGGAGGAGACCAGGGCCGCTGGTCGCTCTTCGGGATTATAAACGTAACCCCCGCTGCGTCGCGAGCCCGTAGGAGTCTTGTCACCGACTCGACGGTCGACCTCGTCTTCTCGACACCCCGCCAGTCCTGGCCTTCGACGACCGAAGGACGCACGCGCTCCCGATCAAGCGGAGGTTGCTTCTCGAAGATGTTCCCCGGATAAAAGTATCGGGATCATCTGATCGTCAACATGATCACGACCGTCGTCGTCCTTCCGCGATTGCACCCTCGATTCCGAATAAGGACGCGCTGCGCACGACTCAAGTTCTCTGTATCCATCATCGCCTCGCGATGAACCGCCTCTTGGCTTCCTTCAGAACCACGGACCGTCTCTAAGTCGTCACCAGATCCCGACGAGGCCGCACGCATCTTCCCCTTTTGTTCTCGAGAAAGTCTCTTACTTGTCGACATTACCGAGTAAACGATAAAAACGAGAGCAGAAGAAAGAGAGAGAAGCGACTTAGAGAGAGAGAGAGAGAAAGTACCTGAAGATTGCGAAAGAATGAGAGATCTGAAGGAAGATCTCTTATTTATAGGGAAGGGGGGACGCGCGCTCAACGAGGCGTCATAATTAGCCCTAAACGGGCCTAAATGGGCCTCTAGACGGGCTCGCGCGCGTCGGTCTCAAGCGCGACCTTTCGGTTTTCCGGTCCGAAACCTAACGACGCTTCGGCTTCCCGATCCAAACCTAGTAACGGTTCAGCTCCCTCACTACAATTGGCGACGGTTCGACGTCATATCACGAATCGAATGCGATCAGACCCCGGTTTGGAAAGACCGTTGTTCGGCATCAATCCAGACGATTTATACCGAACAGCGGAAGTTCTTTTCTCCAACAATTTTTGGCGGAGCCGTCAAAATCAACAACGAGTCTCCTGTTCTTCGAGCCCTAAAACAACTAGCTCACAGCGATCGTTTACTCGACCGACTATGAACTAGGGGGGGACTTATTGTTGGGGATGGATTGTCAAGGCCCAGCGAACAGGAGGCCCATTACCATCAAGGAGGGAGCGGTCGGCTCGGCGTCGGCTCCTCGACTGACCCCGACTCGGCTCGTGACTACTTTAGCTAGGAGGACGAGCAGCCGAAGCGAGCAACCAAACAGCTCGGCCGAGCAGTCATCCCGATTGGGGCCTGTACATCGAAAAGCCCATGACCAAAGGGAAGCGAATAGGTCGAGACTAACCGACCTAG
>NW_026616225.1:22500-28205 GCF_000801105.2 Raphanus sativus | reverse complement strand
GATGGAGCATCTGGCCAAGGTGGCGCGGATGGAGCCAATCCAAAGTGTGGTGCCTGGCTAACCAAGCATTGGTGTGGACAGTAACAAACTGGATTGCCCTTTGGCTCGGATCATTCCGACTGAGGTTCATGGAAGTCTAGTGGAACAGCAGCAAAAGGCGGCTGAAGAGACTAGGCAGCAGCTGGAGCAAGCTGAACTAGCTAGACAGCTGCAAGAGCAAGCTGAGGAAGCGCAAGGCAGCTACAAGATGACATGGAGGCTGAGGGAGAGTCCTCACATGCTGGTGATCAAGGCGGCCGAGGCATTGGTGCAGCCAATGGTGGAGCTAACCAAGGAAACCAGCTGGTGGAACTACCATGAAAGAGGTGCTTGATGCAATCAAATCAGGCTCATGGGTAGTCAGATGCTGGCTATGACCCAAGTAATCACTCCATTGGTGAATTCATACCGTGGGGCAAGCTCCACAAGTTCAGGTGTGTGGTACCAGGAGCTGCTGGACAAGTTGCACAGTTGATGAGGTGATTGAACTTGATCCGCCAGCTAGAAGATCTGGGTAAGGTGGATTACCTGAAGGTGCTAGAGCACATATCTCGCCTAGGGACAAAGCATTTTGCTGGAAGTGCTGACCCTATGGAGGCGGATGAATGGAGGGACAGGCTGGCCCGGAACTTCAAATCTACAAGGTGCCCTGAGGAGTACAGAGAGACATAGCAGTGCACTTCCTGGAGGGAGATGCACACAACTGGTGGCTGTCTGTGGACAAGCGCACCAATGGTCTATTGAGAAGTTCTCTGACTTTGAGGTTGAGTTCAACCACAAGTATTCCCAGCTGAAGCATGGGATCGTTTGGAGGCCAAGTTCTTGGATTTGACCCAAGGGCGTAGGTCAGTCAGGGAGTATGAAGAGGAGTTCAACCGGCTCAGGAGGTATGTGGGTAAGGAGTTGGAGGATGAGAAAGTTCAGGTCCGCAGGTTCATAAGAGGCCTTAGGGTCGAGCTCCGGACCTACTGCTCAGTCCGTACCTTCCGTACTGTCTCTGAGTTGGTGGAGCGTATGGCAATGCTGGAGACTAACCTTGCTGAAGAGGCCAGACTCAAGAGTAGGAGTCAGGCAAGTGGTACTGGTCATGCTGGTGACCGGAAGAGGAAGAGAGATTCAAGTGATGAGGGTAAGACCTCAGGTGGAAGGCCGGAGTGCCAAAAGTGTGGAAGGCGCCATGGTGGTGAGTGCTGGAGAGCTATGGGAGCTTGCACAAGGTGTGGCAAGATGGACCACTCAGTCCGGGACTGTCCTGGACCAGATCAGAGTCGTGGTCAAGCGGCTGGTGGTGACTCTAGGACTTGCTTCCAGTGTGGGAAGGCCGGACACTTCCGAAAGGACTGTCCTAAGCTTCAGGCTGGATCAGGCAGGATGAGGTCTGAGGTTAGCAAGCCGGAACCAAGCCGTGGCCAGACTTCTGCACCAAGGGTCTATGAGTTGTCTAAGGACACTGATGAGGCCAAGCCTTTCATGGCGATCACTGGTAATGATCTGATCTTATTCTTTTTAAATTTTTAGAAATGCATGGTATGGAACCTAGAATGGATTAGATGCTTAGATTGGGTTTCCTGTAGGGACCCTAAGTATTGGTGGTGTGAAAACACATGTACTTTTCGACACTGGAGCTACACATAGTTTTGTGAGTCCATGTTTGGTCGGAAAGGGTTTGTTCCAGATTGGGACAGGGGATGATCCTGGCCTAGTGAGTGCGGCTGGAGGCCAATTGATGCCCTCATTAGGACGAGTGAAGGATATCCCAGTGGTGATCCAGGACAGGGTAATGCCTGTGGATCTTGTTGTGGTCCAACTCAAGAATCATGAGGTGATCTTGGGTATGGACTGGCTTGGAAAGAATCGGGCCACCTTAGACTGTCACCGGGGGAGGGTGCTGTTTGAGAGTGGGTGTGGACCCCCGATCAGGTTCCAAGGTATTCGTCCAACCTCTGGATGCTTAGTGGTATCAGCAGTCCAAGCGGAAAGGATGCTTGAGCGGGGTTGTGAGGCTTATATTGCCACAATCACCACTAAGGAGGTTGTTGGGGGTGGTAACCCGGACGGGATTCCGCTGGTCAGTGAGTTTGAGGATGTGTTTAGGTCTCCACAGGGCATTCCCCCTGATAGGTCAGACCCATTCATAATAGAACTGGAACCAGGGACGGCCCCAATGTCAAAAAGTCCCTACCGCATGGCTCCTGCTGAGATGGCCGAGCTAAAGAAACAACTAGAGGAGTTGTTGGATAAGGGTTTCATACGCCCTAGTGTGTCGCCTTGGGGAGCACCAGTCCTCTTTGTGAAGAAGAAGGATGGTAGCTTTAGGCTGTGTATTGACTATCGAGGGCTGAATAGGGTTACTATCAAGAATAAGTACCCATTGCCTCGGATAGATGAGCTGTTGGATCAGCTTAAGGGAGCAAGATGGTTCTCTAAGATTGACTTGGCTTCAGGGTATCATCAGATCCCAATTGAACCAAGTGATATAAAGAAGACTGCATTCAGAACCAGGTACGGCCACTATGAGTTTGTGGTTATGCCATTTGGTCTGACCAATGCACCAGCAGCATTCATGAAGATGATGAATGGTACCTTCCGAGACTTCTTGGATGAATTTGTAATCATCTTCATAGATGACATACTTGTATATTCCAAGAGCAAGGAGGATCATGAAAGGCATCTTCGGGCTGTGCTGGGGAGGTTGAGAGAGCAGCAGCTCTTTGCTAAGTTAAGCAAGTGTAGCTTCTGGCAGAAGAGCATTGGCTTCCTTGGACACATTGTGTCAAGTGAAGGTGTGTCTGTTGATCCAGAGAAGGTAGTGGCCATAAAGGCATGGCCTCAGCCTAAGAATGCCACAGAAGTCAGAAGCTTCTTAGGGCTGGCCGGCTACTACAGGAAGTTTGTGAAGGGCTTTGCTAGCTTGGCACAGCCTATGACTCAGTTGACAGGAAAGGATGTTAAGTTTGTATGGTCTGAGGAGTGTGAGAGAAGCTTCTCTGCGCTTAAGGACATGCTTACTAGTGCACCAGTCCTTGTCCTGCCTGAGGAGGACCAACCATATGTGGTGTACACAGACGCCTCCATTACTGGATTAGGATGTGTACTGACCCAACATGGGAAGGTCATTGCATACGCCTCAAGGCAATTGAGGAAGCATGAGGGTAATTACCCCACACATGACCTAGAGATGGCAGCTGTGGTGTTTGCCCTGAAGATTTGGAGATCATATCTTTATGGTGCCAAGGTTCAGATACTTACAGACCATAAGAGTCTGAAGTATATCTTCACTCAGCCTGAGTTGAACTTAAGGCAAAGGAGGTGGATGGAGTTTGTGGCAGATTATGATCTGGACATAACTTACTATCCAGGGAAGGCCAACTTAGTGGCTGATGCTTTGAGCCGGAGAAGGGCTGAGGTCTCAGCTGAAAAGGAGGCTGACATATTGGAAGGGATGGTCCGGTCACTCAACCTTAACACACTGGCCAGTGCTGATGAGCCATTGGGGTTAGAGGCAGTGGATCAGGCCGATCTCCTTACCAGGATTTGTACAGCTCAGAAGCTGGATGAGAACCTTCAAAAGGTTGCTCTCAACGACAAGACTGAGTACCAAACCACAAGCAATGGTACCATCTTGGTTAATGGGAGGATAAGTGTTCCTAACAATAGGGAACTCAAGGAAGAGATTATGAGGCAAGCTCATAGATCTAAGTTCTCAGTACATCCTGGACTGAACAAGATGTACAGAGATTTGAAGAGGTATTACCACTGGGTGCGCATGAAGACCGATGTGGCCGAGTGGGTGGCAAAGTGCCCCATTTGTCAATTGGTCAAGGCGGAGCACCAAGTGCCCAGTGGACTACTCCAAAGTTTACCCATTCCGGAATGGAAGTGGGATCACATTACTATGGATTTTGTGACTGGTTTCCCTACGACCAGGAACAAGAAAGATGCTGTTTGGGTGGTGGTCGATAGGCTAACCAAGTCGGCTCACTTCTTGGCAATAAAGAAGGGGGATGGTGTGGATGAGATTGTGCAGATTTACATCAATGAAATAGTGAGGTTTCATGGGGTACCTGCAAGTATTGTGTCGGATAGAGATCCGAGGTTCACATCCTACTTTTGGCAAGCTTTCCAAAAGGCCTTAGGCACAAGAGTGCACATGAGTACAGCTTATCATCCTCAGACTGATGGTCAGTCAGAGAGAACAATCCAGACGCTGGAGGACATGTTAAGGGCTTGTGTTTTGGACTGGGGAGAGACCTGGGAGAAGCACTTGCCTTTGGTAGAGTTTGCTTACAACAATAGCTTCCATACGAGCATTGGTATGTCACCATATGAGGCTTTGTATGGGCGGCCATGCAGGACACCATTATGCTGGACCCAAGTGGGGGAGCGCAGCATGATTGGTCCTGAAATTGTGGAGGAGACCACAGAGAAGATCAAATTTGTCAAAGAAAAGATGAAGGAAGCTCAGGATAGACAGAAGAGCTACGCGGACAAGAGGAGGAAACATCTTGAGTTTGAGGTGGGTGACCTAGTGTACCTCAAGATGATTACCTTCAGAGGCAGGACCAGGGTTTCTGGAAGAAGGAAACTGGATCCTAGATACTTAGGTCCATTCAGGATCACCGAGAGAGTGGGCGCAGTGGCATACAAGTTGGATTTGCCATCAGCAATGGATGCATACCACAATGTGTTCCATGTGTCCCAACTAAGGAAGTGTCTATCCGAGCAGGATGTGGTGTTGCCTGAGATTCCCAAGGATCTTGGTAAGAACCTGACCTTAGAGACAAGGCCGGTTCGAATCATAGATAGAGCAGAGAAGGCAACAAGGAAGAAGACAGTACCTATGATCAAGGTAGTGTGGGAGAGTAATGGCAAGGACATTATCACTTGGGAAACTGAGGCAAGGATGAAGGCTGAGTACCCTGAGTGGTATGATCAGTATGTTAGTGAAGATGCACTTGTTTTGGATTCGAGGACGAATCCCTATCAAGTGGGGGAGACTTGTCATGTCCCCGATCCTAGATAGGATCGGCCGGATGGACCATGGTGCGAGGGGATGCACCAAATCAGGTCTAATGACCTAAGATAAGGCGTATCATGGTCCGAGAAGTGGGTTAAGGGTATCAGGAGGCTGAAACTTAACCAAGGCAAGGAAGGTTCAAGCTTAAGGAAGCTGGACAAGGGTTTAGACAGCTGGCCGGAGTGTGAAACAAGCTCGGGCAGCTAGGATGAAGTGTGAGGTAGTTCACAGTAGCTCACAAGAGTACTGGTCAGCTCCAGTAGCTGGAGTGTTAGCTCACTCAGCTGGTGACACTAGTGGTCAGCTCATCTCAGCTTGGAGGAGTGTTATGAGTTGAGATGGTGTGACCGGACCATGGACGGTTATGGTCCGGTGGGATGGTGGTGCGGTCCGGTGAGGCCAAGTGAGCTGGTGGTGCAACTAGACACTTGGTCAAGTGCTAGCTGATGCTGATCGATGAAGAGAAGCAGTTGGGATGGCGGTTGATTTATCATGGTGTTTGCATAATTTTTAGAGACCTATCCGAGTGGGTCAAGGTTTGGGACAGAAACTAGTTCTAAGGGACTTAACCATGCATTGCTAGACTTGTTGCTAGGATATCAGTTTGATTGGTATTTGATTGTACTTTATATGATTGCAGGATCTGGTC
>NW_026616225.1:10000-12500 GCF_000801105.2 Raphanus sativus | reverse complement strand
TTCCGGTTGCATGCGTCGCGGCACCTCGTGCTCCACATGGCGGTCAGCATGGATCAAACTCATGCAGGATGACACCTCTCTCCTGCCTGGACGACCAGATGTCTCTCATTATGGCTGGATCACATGCACGGCGACACACAGTGACCACATGTCGATCTGCATGCTTCGATCGCAGGTTGCGCGGCACCTCGTGCTTCTGTGTGTCAAGCTGCATGTCTTGGCTTCATGCACGGCGACACCTCGAGCTTGCCTTGACACTCAGCTGATTAGGGGATAGACATCACGTCCTGATCACTTAGATCAAGCCACCTCGAGCTTCTCGGTCGATTTGTGCGGTTTCGGTCCTTCTGGTGAATTTTCGACCCGCGATCAATCTTGAATATTTTTCCGCTCCTGTTCTGATGCTCTGAATATTATTAATAGACTCCATAAGGATTCTGAACTTGAAGAAAAATATCTCATGAGCCTCCGGCTTCCTCGAAAATCCACGATACCGAAATTGGGGTTTTCGGCCAACTTCGGGTTTTCCCGTCGTGCTTGCTTCCCGTCATGCTTGCTTCCCGTCCTGCTTGATTCCCGTCCTGCTTCCGACTTATAATGTCTCCAGAATAATATTTTACTGATACGAAGATTTTCCGAGAAAACTTCGTGATGAAGAAACGTCAGTCTTCAAAAACGTCGAGCTTCTATCCCGTCGTGCTTCCAAAAATGTGATGCTTCCAAAACGACCGTCTGATCAATCCAAGTCACTTCTAAAAATGGTAGAGCAGCTTATCTGACTCCTAGTTCACTCACGATCAATTCTTCGACCACGCCGTACTTTGAAACTTCTCGGTTGGTCCGTATCGCCCGCGGTTCGATCATCAAGTTGATGCTCGACCAATCTTCTATTTTCTCTGAACCATGTTAAGTTTGAAATGATCAAAACTTAACATTTCTCCTCATCCTTTGATTCCCAAAAGCTTGGCTCCAAACTCCAACTTTGTCGATCTCGACCATTTTACCCCTAAGGGCGGGTTATCACATTCTCCCCCCCTTAATAGAATTCGTCCTCGAATTCTTAGATGTGTAACTGCTCAGCTTCACAACATGCTCTCCCTTAATGAGAATTTCTCCTTGGATCACTTCGTCTTGCGACCTTGATCACTTGATGTGCTTCTCATTGGTTTGCCCTTGGAATATCTCTTTCGGTTTCTTTGGTCTCCATACTCGTCTCTGTCTCTCTTCAATGGAATGATCACTGCGTCATCTTGCTTTGCCTCTGCCATAACACTGATTTCCCATGATACTATCCTTTCCTTTGGATAGATCATTCTTGCTCCTGATTACTCAATCCTTTTCTCGATCTTCCTTTACCCAGATACTGCTGAAGTCTTTTTCCAACGAAGTCTCGGTTCTCTCCATCTGTCCAGTCCAATACCACTGTCCAGTCCTCTGAACCATCTTCACTCTATCTCTTCGGCTTTGGGTTTTTGGCCTTGAACTCCTTTCACTTTAAGGTTTTCACCATTAAAGTGCGGATCAACGAACGCACTTACAAGCTGCAACTTAATAGAACACTCACACGCAAGTTAGTCAACAACTATCCCAACAAACACTAACCACAACCTAACCGCAATGCTAGAAAGCAACCTAGCAATTCTAGACTCCACTATCTAATCCTAATTCCTAAAACAATAAATCCTATCGCTGGACGTGACCGGTTTCCCTAATGCCTTTTGTGACTCCTTTGACTCGATAAAATATTTGAAAACCGATTAAATCATGAGTTCCGGAAGCATGGACGTAACCATGCTCTGATACCACATCTGTAACACCCCCGAACCGTCCTAGACATAGGTCGAACCACCGGCCAACAATCAAACAAGAACATGACCGACGGAGCGACCAACGCCAAGGGTTGGAGATGAAAGGCCAACCGGCCAGCCAACAATCAAACAAGAACATGACTGACCGTCCAACCCAACACCATGGTCCGGAAGCGCTACGTGACGGGCTAGGGACGATCCGGTCAGAGTCACAAAATTTACTCCACGACTTAGACCAGTTCATCCACTAACACGTCCCGCTAACTAAAGGCATAAGGCTTTGCAACCCGTACCCGAAGTTAACGTTTTCCGTTAGATCGAGGCCTAAGGCTTTTCAACCCGTACAACGACCTAACGTTGTGTTAGACCGGACTAGTCAAATATCAGAGTACTCATGAAGCGCATATAAAACAATTACTTTATTGATTCAAAGAAATATTCATACATTGAATAATTCGAGACCGGTCCCGGCCTAACGCCAAAATCGAGTCAACTAAACGCAAATCAAAAATACCGTTTAACAAAAGGCAAGCAAATCTACACCGGTGGTCCTAACGTCCAGCACCAAGCTATCCGATTGTCCTACTAAAGAAACCTGCAAAAAGGACAACGGAGAAGGATGAGTAACCTAATGTTACTCAGTGAGCTGGCTACCTCTACCCCAACCTAGAACTAACCCAAACAACCCAAAA
>NW_026616224.1:0-28213 GCF_000801105.2 Raphanus sativus | reverse complement strand
CCTAAGTTCAGTTTGGAGCTGGTTTTCAGAACAATGTCAATGGCAAGCAACATACAAGTTTCAAGAAGAGTTTTCAAGGCTCGAAGCGTGCAAGGTTTAAAGAGATGCTTAGGCTACTTGATATGCTTAACTAGGGTGTCACTTTCAGTGCAAATAAGTGTTCTTTACAAGAATTTGTCAACAGCTGCTCCATATGCAAGTGAATGCAACCTATATGATCTAGACTCAATTCTAAGAATGCAAGTAATGCAACTACATGATTCTTTATGCATTTTTCAAAAAATTAATTTTATGGTTTTTCTATGCATATATGAATGTACAATGCAATGCATGAGACTCACAATCAACAAAGCAAACATGATCAAATACTTGGTACCTCCCCACACTTAAATCACACAGTCTCTGTGTGATTAAGAGAGAAGGAGATACCGAAAATATGATAAAGGCAATGATATGTACAAAGAAGGGTTGGAGTGATACTCAAGTGGAGAGTGAGGTGCAGTAATGGGTGTCTAGAGCTGGAACTTGGACCTGGCCTGAAACTTCTACCACACTTATTGAAAACATAAAGAAATGAAATTGCAAATTTATATACAAGGATAACCATGGGAATTCCTCCCAAGTGAGCTTTTTTGAGTCACTAGCTTGACTACCTTTTCTCTTGTACTAGTGAGAAGGAGGATCCTTCCCACCTTCCAGAGTGATGGTGAGGACTTGAGAGAGAAGCTCTTGAAGCTTGATTGGATCATCTTGGAACTGTGGAGTGATGATGGCCCTTGCACTTGAGAATGGCTTAGACCTTCCCTTGCACTTGATCTTATACTCAATAGCTCCATCCTTGAGTTTCATTGGGTGGAGAGTGAGGGGTGTGAAGAGTCTTCTCAAGAGGTGGAGGGTGAGATTCCTTCACAATCTTCTTCTTGCCATGGGAGGCCTTTGTGGCTTCACTCACCTCCTCCTTTGGAGCACTTTCCAAGTGCTCATCACACTTCTCCTTAGGGGACTCTTCACCAAGAACCTCTTTCTCAATACCACTCAGCTCAGCCTTTGTCTTCTCAATGGAGGATGCTCCACAAGTTATTGTGCCACAATACTCAGGTTTCAACTTAGGTGATTGAAGAGGGTAGGAGACAGCTTTGTTCACATTTAGGAGTGTGACTTTGTTGTTGGCAAAGTCTATGCAAGCTCCCACTGTTGTGAGGAATGGAGTGCCAAGGATCAATGGGACTATCTTCCCAGTTTCCATCTTCCAAAACAGTGAGGTCTATAGGGATGGTGCATGCTCCAAGCTTCAAAGGGAAATCCTTGATGATACCAATTGGGGTTGTAGAAGAGGAATCCCCAAATTGGAGCGTAGATGTGTCTTGTAGCATGTGCTCAATCCCTAGACTCTTCATCACCTCAAGTGAGATCACATTCACACTTGCACCAGAATCCACTAGAGCATCATCAAAGTTAAGCTTTCCAAGGGAACAAGGCAAAGTGAACATCCCTTGGTGTCCTAGTTTAGGGAGGGACTTGGGTGGGATTGGTGGATCAAGCTTGAGTGTAGAGATGTCCAGGAGCTCTGCTACTTCAGCTTGGTGGTCTAGAATGTCTTTGATGAGCATCATCTGGACATGAGCAGCTTGCATGTTGTGAATCTCTGGAAGCCTTACTCCAATATCACTCAAGTCTTTTCTGAATTTGGAGACCACCTTCTTTTGAGCTTTGGTGAGGAATCTCTCTGGAAAAGGGAGCTTGTCATAGGGATAGCTCAACCTCAGTGTCTTCCTGCTTCTGCTCACCACATTCAGCCTCTGATCAGATCTTCTCTCAACTGGTTTCTCAGCCTTGTGCTCTCTGCTCTGCTCAACCTTTGCTGCAACTATCCTGTCAGCTTCTTGCACAATCTTGGACTCAGCTGTTGCAACAACCACATGCTCAACCTGTTCAATTTCAGTTCAAACACCAATCTTTCAATCTCATCTACCTCTCTCTTGTAGTTGGCGACCTGAGAAGTGTCACTAGAGAGGAGAACATTGCAATGTTCTCTTGGGTTTGCCTCTGCTTTCCCTGGTAGAGTTCCTATGGCTGCTTGGAGGATGAAGGCAAAGAAGCAACCTGGCTCTCTAAAGCTTTGACGTGAGAGGCAAGTTGCATGTACTTGTTGTTGAGGTCAGAATAAGTTTCATCAATCTTGGCATGAACAGCCTTGAACTCATCTCCAATGTCCTTAGCAAATTTCCCTTGAGCTTCTAGGATTTGCTTAAACATAGATTCCGTGGTTGAACTTGGAACTTGAGCTTGAGAAGAGCTTCCTCTAGCTTGAGTAGGCTGGTTGCTTTGATAACCACCTTGTTGGTTGTTGTAGAGGGGCTTTTGCTGGTAGTTGTTTTGGTATTGAAAGTTGGGCTCTTTCCTATACCAAGTTCCATTGTTGTTGATAAAGCACACCTCTTCATGTCCTTCCAAGCCATCAATCTTCTTGATCTCAGCAACCTGCTTTTGTTGCTGTTCCCCAACTGATTTCATCTGATCCAGCTTAGCTTTGTTGGCAAGAAGTAGGTCCAGCTTCTCTTCCAAAGACTTGAGCTCTTTCTTGGTCTGCTGATCATCACTTCTGTTGACTCTATCATGATCCTCACTGTATACTGAGTCACTCTTGGCCATGTTCTCTATCAGCTCCTCTGCATCCACCTCGTTTCTGCCCAAGAAGAATCCATTGCTGGCTGTATCAAGTCTGTTTCTACACTGTGGTATAGCTCCCCTGTAGAAGGTACTCAACAAGCTTTCTTTGGAGAAGCCATGGTGTGGGCAATGAGCTTGGTAGCCTTTGAACCTCTCCCATGCTTCACTGAAAGTTTCTAAGTTCCTCTGCTGAAACCCAGAGATCTCATTCCTGATCTTAGCTGTCCTGGAGATGGAGAAAAACTTGTCTAGAAAGGCTTCCTTGCACTCATCCCAAGTAGTGAAAGAGTCGCTTGGGAGAGACTTCTCCCACTGTCTTGCCTTGTCTCCCAGAGAGAAAGGAAAGAGCATGAGCTTCAAAGCATCTTCTGACACTCCATTGGTCTTGGACAAACCACAGTAGCTATCAAACTTGTCCAAGTGGTCAAAAAGATCTTCAGTAGCAAGACCATGATACTTGTTGTTCTCAATGGTGTTGAGCAGTCCCGACTTGATCTCAAAGTTGTTGTTCTCCACAGCAGGTGCTCTGATTCCCAACATATGACCATGAATGTGAGGGCGATCATAGGTTCCAATAGCGCGAGCTTGGCGCTGTGGGTGTTGTGGTCGAAGGTTGGCAGCTCCTTGACCATTTCCCTCTTGGGCAGCTTCCAAGGGGATCTCTCTATCTTGATTCGGGTTCTGATGGTGAGCCATATCAAAACCCAATCTATTGAAATGAGCCTGTTGCTCCTCTTCTCTCCTTCTTCTTGTATTCTCTCTTTCCAAAGCCCGGATGTCTGATACTAGAGGAGTGAGGTTTGTAGTCCCTCTACTTCTCAAGTTCATACACCTGAAATGAAAAAGAAAGAGGAAAAAGCAGAGCCAATATCACAATAATAATAAAAATGACTTAGTCTCAAGCAAATGACTAAATCCCAATGTCAAAATCACAATAGAACTTGGCAACGGCGCCAATTTGATAACAGGACTTTTCATGTCCCTATCAAATGAAGTAGTATGTGAGATGTCGAACCAATCCTATGTGATTTCAATGCACTGAGAATACAAATTTATGCTTAATCTAAGTGCAAACAGGTTTTGAATGATGATGCGAACTAGAACTATGCTAAGATGCAATAAAGGAACAAGCTTTCAATCAATCTAGGACAATAGGACTCATGGGGCTAGGCATTTGACTTTAAGTGATTAAGATCCAAGCTAAGGGTGGCAAACTTTCAATCAAATAACTTCCTTAAGTCTAGAACACTGAAATAAGCAACTCTATGGTCAAGAAGAATGCTCATTTGCTTTAATCAACTAGACATCAAAGGTCTTTGAGCCTAAAAGATCTAAGCAATCATTGGGACGAGTCTATTAACTATCTAAACTCCCTTAACACAATGGTCTTTGTGTAAGGTAAGTTTAGAGCAAGCTCTACTTGGTTCAGACATTTCATCAAACACCTTGTGGGTGGGAAATGTCTAGAGCTCTAGAATAAAGAGGCCAACTTTAATCTAGCATTAAGAGAAGTAGACAAGCAAGGAAACAAGAGATCTAACACTAAACACCCTTAGATCTTCACTTAATCACCCTAATCACCTTAGCCCATGAATCCAAAAGGTAACTACTCACTAATAGACATAAATAACCCAAAACCCATGGATGGTTGAAGGTTAATCATGCTTAGTGGTCAAGATTGATCAATAATCACAAGAGATAAAGATGAAAAGAAGCTCAAGATTAAGTCTTTCACCAAAATAGCTAATGTGATTACCATGAAAACAAGATATCCTAACCTTTAGGTCTAAAATGTATTTATACTAAGCTAAAACTCGAACTGGGTCAACCCAACAACCCTGGGCCGACCCAAATAGAAAATGGATAAAGTTTGTTTTAAACTCCGGCCGCAGCCTCCTCAAGACCGCGAAACTAGGCCGCGAAATGCATGTCCAGGCCGCGCCCGTCTCATCCCGCGGTAGTCACCCGCGATTTTCTGGTCAGCTCGTTGAACTCTCGCCGTGGCCTTCCTTAGCCCGCGGTGGTTGCCTGCGGCCGTCATGCTCCGGTCGCAGCCTCCATTTGCCCGCGGTGGTTGCCTGTTACCGAACCATTACTCACCATTTGGACGTTTCATGACTTCTTAAACTCCAAAATCTGATTAGTACTTCTCCAAACCTGAAAACACATAAACACCATGCAATGCAACCTAGACAAACCTAAACACTAACTTAAATAATCAAAATGAATGCAAAATAGATGGTTGAAACCATGAAATAACAAAGATATCAGATATTAAAATTGGGGGAAGACAAACTCGGAGAGCCTAATGATGGCGAAGCTGAGATTGAAATCCCTTCTGAGTTTTTGATTACCAACTCTGAATATCCTATAGAAGCTATCAGTAAAGCTGTTTATGGTGATTACGTATCCTTACAAGAAAACAAAGAGCCCAAATTCTTCCAGGAAAGAGCTATTCTATGTCCTACCAATGAAGATGTGAATATGGTCAACGATTTCATGTTGGATAAGCTTGATGGTAATTTTACATTTTTGCAAGCGATTTAAATCTGTAGCAGACTTATATTACTATGGGTGTACTAATTAAGTGTTCAATTAATTTGCAGATGAAGAGAAAATATATACCAGTGCAGATAGTATTGACCCTATTGATAAAATTTCATTGAATGATGAAGCTCTAGGTCCTGATTTTCTCAACAAAATCAAGGTTTCTGGTTTGCCAAACCATAGTCTTAGGCTGAAGGTTGGATGTCCTGTTATGGTTCTAAGAAACATAAATCCTGCAGCTGGCTTGATGAATGGAACAAGACTACAGATCACTGCACTTATGAATTTTATGGTTAAAGCTAAGATCATTACTGGAGAGAAGGTCGGGAAAACAGTATATATTCCTAGATTGTTGATAACTCCATCAGACACCAGATTGCCTTTAAAATGCGTAGAAGACAATTGCCTCTGGCTGTGGCTTTCGCAATCACGATTAATAAAAGTCAAGGGCAATCACTATCTCAAGTTGGTCTATTTCTACCTAGACCTGTATTTTCACATGGACAACTATACGTGGCTGTTTCAAGGGTCACATCAAAGAAAGTACTGAAAATTCTGATTGTCGACAAAGATGGTAAAGCTAAAAAAACAACTACTAATGTTGTTTTCAAAAACGTTTTTAATAACCTGCAAGAGGATGAGTGATAAGGTATTGTCGATTTATGATATCTTCTTTTTCTATTGTTGTACATATTAAAAACTATTAACCCACGGTGCTCTTTTTGCAGGCTTTCGGGTTCAAATGATGCATTGAGAATCGTGGGGGTTGAAGTTCTATATTATTTCCTATTTTAAGGTAACTATTTGTTCTTAATGAGACTGTCTTACTTTTGCCACCCACAAATCGATTTTTGTATTAATATTGTTTATGTTGTTTTCATTATTCAGAGAAGCATGGTTGTTTTTTGAAGCATCAAGTTCCTTATGTTTTGTGAGAAGATTGTTTTAAAAAAACTGTTATGTGAAGCTTTGTATTTAGAACATCAAGATGGAGAATATTAAGGAACATTGGTTTTGGTATTTTTCATGAGTTTTTAATGAATTTTCCCTTATTTTCTGCAGTGCACTTTTTAGTACTTTTACTATATCAGCTATTTTAATTCACTAAACTTGGCTTTTTAAGAGTTTTCATGTCAACAACTAAACCTAAAACTATCATATGATGTACATATACTCGATACTAATGGTTACCTAACCAACAACTTAGCATGTAACACTCTATAATTTATAAGCCACTACTATAGTTATAAAATAAAGTGTTTTCGAAAATACCTCTTTATGTCATTTGTAAAATAGTATTGTCGATGTGACCATGATCTCTTCTTTCTTGGAAGAATTTTAGATACGATCCCTTCTCTCTCTCTTCTGCCCTTCTTCTTCATCTAGAGTTTCTTCTGGCGTTTTCCTGCTTTTGCTCTATTTTTCTCTCCTAAAACCACAAATCAAATGTCAAAATCAGTAGAGAGTTTGATCAAACAAAGAGAACAAGAGAGGGTCTTCTACTCCTTTTAACTTATCTTTCAATCTCTCCTGTTGAATTAGCTCTCTAACATGTCTATAAGAACCCGTTATGCAGAAGTCATGTTGCACAAAGGAGTAGAACCGTCAATTTCCACATTACAATGCTTTGACACAAGATTTTAAGTTCTATAGATGACAAAAACCTTGAGATCACTTCCAATGTAGCCTTCTGTCATCTGCCAAATCTCATGAAAATCAAGATCATTTGTCTTCTCCTTCGACAACAAAGTTCTCAAGATCATCTCTCTGCTCTGATATTCCAAAACACAAAACAAGAATCAGTAACAATAGTATACTCATCAAGAATGATATATTATATATATATATATATATATATATATATATATAGATTTAGCATTTTTCTCTTTAATACCTCCTAAGTTGTTTTCTACTTGTGTTCCATTGATTGAACCTTCTCACATCTCCAAATCTCAGAAGGTTTCCTTTGGGAATAAGAGGAAGAAGATCAAAATCAGATTTGAAGTTATAAAAGCACTTTTGCATACTGTACAAAGAACACTTAATGTTAAGAGGACTATCCACCTCATGATATCTGGCTCAAGGATATCATCGCTCTACACACTGACTGTAGAGTCCACGCAGAACTCCATGCGTTCTTCAATATGTGAAGACATATCTCCCCTGTCTACCCAATACACAGATATTACAACAAAAAAAACTCTTTTTGAGATTTCAATTTTTTAAAAATTCCTTACCTTCAAATGCACATTAGGATGGAATATTTTAGTCGAGAACCGAACTTGAGGCGGCTGCAGAGGATACGGTTCGGGAACAGCAAACGCAAGCTGAAACACTCCACCTTCATAAGAGTCTCTGATATGAAGAAAGTTCTTTCTTAACAGCTTCTGGTCGTTTCTGCACACACATCTATATTTATTAACTAAAACTTCTATCGCTCAATACACTAGAAAAATACAGTTTAGAGTAATCTCAAGAACTTTGCTAAATAAGTAAATATAGATACTAAACATCAGTCCTACTTACTTCTTTTTAACTTAGTGGGTCTATGATCATGGAGATAACTTTCATCATGCTCCACTGGCTTCCCCATAGAAGAAACTTTGTAACCGCAACCACAGGATATTCTTTTGATAGAACTTCCCATCTATCAACTCCAACACTGCTTTGCTTTCGAACATGTCGTCTGAATCTACAAAAGCTGTTATACCAATTCATCAATATACAAACAAAGAAACTAGAAAGATTTAACTAAAATCCGAAATTTATATTTTGCTGACAGATACATTGGGAGTTCTACCAATGACTCATTCTTTTTCAAGCCATGGAAAGAGCTGAATTTGCAAACACATAATTTAAATTTAACAACAGACATCATCACCAACCAATATATACAGCTAATTATCTAATTAAATGAATAATTATGAAATAACACTTACCATGTAGAACTAGAGTAGGTTTTGTTTTAGGACATGATCACCAGCAAAAGCAGGAAAACCCTCTTCGATGTTATCAGTTCGTATTCCCCTCCGGAACCTTTGTTTTAGGACATGAGTAGGTTTCGTAGCTTGAATAGGTTTCGTAGCTTGACCCTTGATCCCCTTCGAAACCGTTTGTAGATCGACAACAATAGCTAAGAGAAAAAACCAAAAAAAGTAAAGAACATCAACGAGTCAAGCTTGAATGGAAAAAATCAAAACCTAAAGATTCTCAATAATAGAATGATGGGGGCGAGTGTGTATGTACCTTTTTCACTTGCGATCTCTACACATCTTCTTAGTTTTGATTGAGAATCAGAAGAACAAGTCTCATGGATCTTAGCTTTGGTTTGATCGAAAACTCTTCTGTTTCTTTTTGTCGGTGAAGAAAAAAACCGTTCGTTGTTCCCGGAATAAAAAGTAACAGATACCTAATGGGTTTTTGTGAAACACACATTGTTTTGGGCCCGTATCACATTTGATTTTTATTAGCCCAAATCATTCTTTCTAATTCGTTTTAATTTAGTTTTTGCTTCAATTTTTTTTTTGTAGCTGGATTAATATTTTATTGAATAAAATTAATTAAGTAAATATATTACATACTGTTATAAATACACATCTTCTTTCTTTCTGTAAAAACATCATTTTCATCTCCAAGATATAGAATTTGTTTATATAAAATCCTTACAAATTTTGGCATTTTATTGTTTACTAAACTTTATTTTTTTAACATTTCTATATGAAAATAGATTACAATGCTATATATCTTTACTGTAACTTTTCTAAATATAATTTTACATTTACACAAATAAAATGGCAGAAAATATATTGTTATATATATTTCATGTCATATCAAAGCTCGATAAAAAATCGAATCTGAACAATCGAACCGATAAGAATCTGAAAGAGTAATACAAAACCCGAACCAAAATTGATTAAATATCCAAATTTTTCAAAAATTTTATATTTAGACAACCAAAACCATCTGATCCAAAAAAATTATGACCCATCTAAAATATTTATTATTCACATGCAAAACAAATAACATTATAAACGAAAATCAAAATCCGCGCGGGCGCGCGGATCCAGCTCTAGTATTGTGTTATATATTTTTTATTAGAAATGTGTTGGAGTAGTTATGTAACTATACAAAAGATTGGATGTACATATCTATATTTATCTATATATATAAAAGAGTGTTTGCTTCACTTTCATGAAACCACGTCATCAAATCAAAGTCTCCCGTTTTGACACGTGTCACATCTCTTCAAAACGTTGAGCTTCATTAAGGGTATGACTGGTTTTCCCGATACCACCCGCAAATGCAGTTTTTGCGGTTGGTAGCGGTTGACAGCGTTTCAAAACAATCATACAAACCGCTACAAATCGCTTCAGATCGTTCTGAACCTCATAAAATCAAAAGCTGGTTTCAGCTAGCATTTGTGGTTGCGGGTGTATACAAAAATATAAATTATTTTTTCTAAATATTTTTAAAATTACAAATTAAAACTTAAAAATGTAAATATTATAAATAAAAATATATACACATTTTATATATTAATTTAAATTCACAAACAGTATCATAACATTGTTTTATAAAAATTTTAAACTAGCTATTTAGTAGTTTTTTTTAAATTAATATACATACATATATAAAGATATACACATATATAAAAAAAACAAAATATTCTTTTAAAAGTTTATATATAAATCTTCAAAAATATATTAAAATTATAACTTTCAATTAATTAAAAATAAAATAAATAAATATAATTATATTATTAATCATGTTATATTAATAATTATTATATTTATCACAATGATATGTTTTTTATTTTTTATAATGTTATAATATGTTTATATTAGTAAATTGCTGCAATATCTCATGATCAACTATATCCCACAAACGCAACAATTTTAAAACGTTATGCTAGTCATACAAAACGATACATAACGCTTGAAACTGTAATCACCCGCATCCACAAACTCCCGTAACCGTAACCACTGCGTTTGAACCAGTTAGACCCTAAGTCAGATACAATGAAACCTCTATAAATTAATAATTTTGGAACTACACCAAAATAATTTTTTTTATTAATTTATAGATATTATTAATTTATCAATATATTAATTGAACCAAAACCTTAATTTGAAATTGTAAAATTATATTAATTTATAAAAAAATTAGTGTATATTAATTTATCGAATACTAATTTAAAGAGGTTATATTGTATATTGAACTCTCTTGGTTATCTGTTGGGCTTATACGATTATGTTATGTGTGGGCTTTGTTTAATATATCTGAGAGAGATACAGAACAAAACGAATTTGAGCTATTACTCGGAGTAATTTACTCCCACTAATATTTTTAATTTATTGATTAATTAAAGACAGAACTTCTTAAAGATAAAATTGTTTTTTTCCTTTTTTGCGTTGACGATTCAACTTGTTTTTCCCTAACCTTTTGTTTTTAAACTTTTCACCTCCTACGAATTAAAAATTTAATAATTAATGTGGATCTATTCTTCCCAAATCTGTTAATTATTTTTTTTTCTAATATAATTATGTTCTTTTACATATACCTCATGTTTGTAATTGCATTAGGCGTTAGCGTGTTGTCGGCTTGCATTTAGCGAGTTGCGAGAAATCGGGGATGAATCGAAGATTAATTGGAGATTAATTTCAGAGAAATTGCCTAGGATAACTCTAAAATAACTTTGTCACAAATACAGATCCCAAAAATAAAAATGACCAAAATATTTTAATAAAAAAATAAATTTACATTTATACTCATTGGGTTAACTAATCTAAACCCTATGTTTTAAAGTTAAGGGTTGGAGTTTTGAGTTTTGGGTTTAAAATTGTATAGAATTACAAATAAATACTAAAAATTAAAAAAAAAATTAAAATAGTTTCAAAAATCATTTTCGAATTTTAAAAAAGAAAATTAAAAAAAAAAATATTTGAAATAAAAACTGAATAAAAATCGAAAAAAAAATTTCTTAATAAAAAATCAAATTTAAAAACATATAATTGGAAACTATAAAATAACATTATTTTTTATTTATTTTATTTATTTTTTGCCCCTCTTAAATAGAACATTTTGGTCACTTTCTTCCTTGTATGTTATTTTTGTGGCAAAAACATAAAAATTATCTATTTAAGAGAATTGCCCTTAATTTAATGCATTTGTATATATGTATGTAATAAATAATAGAGATAATTTGCAAAATACCCTATTTAGGATTTGAAATTTGAAAACTGCATTTTCTATTTTACTTTTTGAAAAGTACACTTTTCTAATTATGAAATGACTTGTTTACCCAAGATATTTCAATAATTAATATATAAATTCGTAATTAAAAAAAATAATATCATTAAAATTATTTTGTTTAAGATAAATATGTGTGTTGAGATAAAGATGTTATTTTATCATTTAAATTTTATAATAACAAAGATAAAGGGTACAAGGGGTGATCGACAAGCTACTGGTACTGATCTGTTGGCTCAGAAAATTGGACAGGGAACCTATATCAAAAGTACTTGCAACGAGGTGGAGTTGTAAGATGTGATCTGTTGACTTTCAACAGCGGTTCAAGTTGGTTTCAAGGCTGAGTTAGCTTAGTTAGATGGCTGTAAGTACAATCTCATGTTATAAATACATTGCTTACTAACCAAAAATGTTTTTTTTTTAAATTAAATCCAGGTTTAGTTAATTGACCTAGATTTCTTTTTTTTTTTTTTTTTTGCGCAACCTGTTGACCTAGATTTCTATGTGGCTAAAATTCTCCTAATAGCTTCTTCCTTTGCTTGCTATTCCCTCCACTTGCAGTGCCTCACTGTTGTCATTCTTCAACCTATTTGCTCAGTTGCACATAACCTACGTAGCATGGAATCGTTGGTGGGCATGTGTTTCGTGCTTCCGAAGCGGAACCGAAAACGGAATCGGCCGGAATTTTCATGGAATCACGATTCGGATAATGAGACGTTTGGAACCGTAATGGAAGCACGCGATTCAGAGTTGGAAGCGTTGATAGATAGATTGAGACGGAAGCGTTTTGAGAAGACGAACATATATCATTTTGGGCTTTTATTTTTTTATTTGTTTTGAATATAAGATCCAATTAGCCCATTATAATAACAAAACCCTGGTTAACAAATAAATCAAAAATTATAACTCTTTTGAAATTCATTTAGCGTAAGAAGCAGTTTCTGATATTTCTTCAAGTTCAACTGTTATCAGACTTGGGAGAGAAGAGAAGCAAAGGTACATCTATACTAATAAAGTTGGCTTTTTTATCTCCTTGGAGAAAAATACCATGTGGCATTTTCTTTTTAATAATTTAAATATTTTCTGAACTTAAATTTAATGAATTTTGATATTAATTGTGAAATAAATGGAGGGAAGAAGGTTAAACTTTTCTTGATACATGTCCAAGCGTTTATAAGAGTGTTTTGAATCTGACCTAGATCCGTAATTGAACTGATAAATCTGTGACCCAATAGAAATCGGGTTTGGGTTTTATTGCAGCATTGGTTGAACCAATAGTTAATTTTTATTTTTACTATTTTTAGTTTAAGTTATATTTTGAAATTATTTTTTATATTCTAATTAAAATTTTGAAATTTCAGTTTTATTGTCGTCTTCCTCTTTTTCTACACTACAATTTACGTTTGCAAAACAAGTGAGTCATGATTGTGCTTGAGCTGCACGTCCGTAAAACAGACTGAAGCACGATGAAACTTATTATTCTCCTACACTACAATTTACTTTGGCAAGAAAGGTGAGTAAATTATTTTTAGTTTTTTATTTAATTTAATTTAATACAAATCATTACATTTTTAATTTACAGATCAAAAAAAATAAAATCATATGATCATATGAACTACAAAACAGAGTTTGGACTGTTGAAGAAGAAAAACCAGGTGAGATTGATTATAATAAATTAGAGAATGCTCTTACTGAAAAATATCCCAAAAATGATGAAGTGACAAATTTAGAAAAAAAATTATTGGTAAGTTTTAAAATTTAGAGAAAATCAAAATTAGTTGATGTGATCTGGTGTTAGTTTATTTTTGTTATTGACAATTTATTACAATAATGTTTTAATTCTGGTTTATTTTGGATTGGAAAATGTCTTGATTTTTTTGATTTTTTTAGATTGTCATAATTCTTATGTTACAACTTTTTTAAATAGTCTAAATTGTCTCTTAATATTTTGTATGTACACTTAAAATTCTTAACTTTAGTTTTTATATATATTTGTTTTCATAGCTAATATATTATTATATAATAAAACTAATTTATTTATTAACCCACAATTTATCTGCAGTTAATCCAATGATCCAGTGATTCGGTAAATCATCTGATTCAGTGTCCGGGTCGGGTTTTAAAACACTGGTTTATAGGATTTTTTTGTATTTGATGTTGACAATAGAGAATATATCCTCTACAATTCTCCTTCTTTAACGCAATCGACGTAATAATCAATCCAGAAATCACATTCATTCCACCATCTCCTATTGAATGCTTCTTTAGTTCCTACTTTCTTAGTTTCACTAGGATAAGATCTGCGCCTTGCGCGGGATGAGATTATATTTTTGGAAATAAAATTGGAAATTTGCATGATTTTTTCCGTGTATTTTTGTTCAACAATTTCGAATATAAGTAAATATTGGATTTATTAAGCCAAAATTGCTAAGTTTAACCATATTAATATGTAATATTAATTTTATTACTTTGCTATTATTATGTTGTTGATTGTACTTAGGTCAAAAAGCCAATATTAAAATATTGAATTTAAAGGTAATCCACATTCTATGGAAGTGAATTTTTTAAAATATATTGTATTTAAATAATTATAAATAATATACACTTTTATTAATATTTAAAAAAAATGATTAGAGGTGGGAATTCGAGTACCGTTTGGTTCAAATCCTTGCAGGTTTGGTTTGGTTTGGTTTGGAGTTGCGTTATTGTTTCGGGTTTGGGTTTATATAACCTATCTATTTTTTTCCGAAAATTAAATTTATATATTCTTAAATTTTTCACATATAAAAATAAAATAATATGTAACATATAAATTTTAATAATGTATGCCAGAATACTTAAACTTAACATAAAAACCTGTTTAGCCTAAATATTTTGATAAGAAATAAATAGATAATTTAAGTATTTTAGGTGTTTTAAATATCTTTTAGCTATTTTAAACATGTACTTGTAACTATTTTGTATATATTTCAAAGTATTTTAAGCAACTTAGAAAAATCTTATATATTTTGTATATTAATTTAGATATTAAATTTAAATAATTAATATATTTAAGTATATAAATCTGGTTTAGATATATTCAGATACCCCGAAATTTTGATTGGACTGGTTGGACTTTTAATTATATAAAATTTTATTATATTTAATATTTAAATATATATATATACACGTATATATAAACGCCCAACACGTACCCTCTTTCTAAATATTTTAAATTTTTCGTTTCTGCACTTTCTCACGTTTCCGCTTCTGCGTCTCCGCTTCCGATTTCATGCAGCATAGAAGATAACTGTGAACAAACGACTGTTTTGGATAAGAAGTATCGTCAACTTGATTAGACTTTTTAGAAATAGATTGTTATGATGGTGAAATATAAATTTATTGTTGACCAAGTTATAGAATAAGCAGCTTCGTAAGAATCATCGCAAATGTTTGGAATGAAGATTTTTTTTAAGATGAGGTGTCAGGCAGAGGGGTATTGACGTGGCAAGCTCTTGTGAATCTTCATCAACTATTATATTTTAGATTAGATTCATTAATTGAATCCATCTGGTATTATTTTTAGGGCTGGGCATTTTATCCGTTAAATTCGATTTGATTGGTTATCCGTTACTATTCGATCCAAAAATTTTGGATATCTGCAAGCTTTCGAAACAAAGCAAATACTAAAATTTAATATCCGTTAAAATCGAAGTAAATCACAAATATTTATATTTTGGGAAGCGAATATCTGATCCGATCTGTCGATATATAAATACATGTATATCTTGATTACGCCTAGGCAAATTATCCGGATCCGAAAATCCGAACCGGTAATTACCCGAAAAATCGGATCTTGGATCGGGTTCGGTTCTAGAAAAATATCCGGACGGATGAGGTTTAAAAATTGGTCGGGTACCGGATCGGTTCCGAGTATATCCGGGATCCGTACGGGTATCCGAGAAATCCGAGATCCGTATGAGTATCCGAAAAATCCGAGATCCGTACGGGTATCCGAGATGTAAAATTTAATATGCATCACTAGTGAATCGAACCATGAACCTCATCTTACACTTACCACATCACGTGACACTACACCAATGCATCATATAGTGTTTATATATGTATTTTAAAGTTTATATCTATATATATATAATAAATTTATAAATATTAATCGGATCCGTTAATTTTTTGGTTACTTCGGATATAACCGGATCCGAACCGGATCCGACAGGTATCGAACCGTATCCGAACCGAAATTTTAAATTATCCGATCGGTACCATTTTCACTAGTTCCAAAATATCCGAAATCCGAAACATCCGACCCGGATCCGAACAGGTAATCCGAATGCCCAAGCCTAATCTTGATTATATTTAAAGTTTTAAATGTATAAAATTATATAATTATTATTCTAACATATGATTTGAGCGATTATATTCACATTATTACTTATATAAAAGTATTAAATAAAAGGAAGAGAAAACATTTATGACAATTGTAATTTTTTTCTTAAGATTATTTGTATTAATCAAAAAAAATACGATATCCATATGTATTCGTAAATATCCGTAAATATCTATTTATTTTCCGGATATCCATTTTTCTGAATATCTGTATTTTTCCGAAGCAAAACAAATCGAAAAATTAGATATCCGTAACATTCAAAGCAAATTACAAATACTTACAAAAATCCGGATATCCGATATGTGCTCAGGCTTAACTATTTTAGCGAGTTTGATATTCATGATTCACAGAATAAATGTTGTTCTGTAAACTAAGTATGAAATAAAAATATGAAATGATCAAAATCAGTCAATCTAAAACGTCACTATAGTTAAGGTTCCTTGTCTTCTAAGTTTGACCATAGACTGATTTTTTGACCATATACATGAATTTAAGTGTAAAAAGGAATATTCAGATAAGATATTAACGGAAAGAAAGTATAAAGAATCGTCGCCACTGCATTACGTTACACTACTGTGTATATATATAACTCATTCAACAAGTACAAACAACGTCACTATCTCATATACCACAAAATGGTCATTCCAAAACGCTACCCATCACTATTAACATTGATTATCCTCATAGCTACAGATCTATCACACGCCGAGACAATAAACAACATTCATGTTGTAAACGGTTCATCATTATCATCAACAAAAGATGAGTTTATTCCTATGGAAAAAATTACTGTAGAAATCATCAACGATATTGGTGGTACGGTAACATTACATTATCATTGTAAATCAAAGGACGATGATTTGGGTGACAGAAGTTTGCAACCGGGTGGGTCGTGGTCGTTTAGTTTTAAGCCTCAAATATTCGGAAGGTCACTGTTTTTCTGTTCTTTTGCGTTGCCAAACGGAATGTATTATTTTGACATATATAGATACCACCGAGAGAGTAGCGGCGATGACTGGTGCCAACAGTGCATGTGGAAGATTAGACAAACCGGACCTTGTAGGTTTAACCGTAGAACTAAGAAGTTTGATATTTGTTTTCCATGGAATAAAAATAAGTCCTTGTATTGACAAATACATGGCCAATATGAATGTAGTGTTTGCCTTTTCTATGGCTCATGAGATTCAAAACATATATAATAAAAAGATCAGACCAATATTTATGTCATCTCAATTTTTTTATAAGTTTATATGTTTTAAATCTACTATGACTCGGTACAAGAGAAAGCCTTGATCTCAATAGTATATGGTTTTTGTATATGCAATGCGGCTTTTGATTTAGTCACCATTATAGAGTCTAAACCCGAAAACCATCAATTCTATTAAAATAAAATTATTGTTAACTTCTATCCTTATCACTATCTGGAATATTACATATTTAAACCACTTATAGGTGGGTTAGTGGTAGGACGGATTTCGGGTTGAAGGTGAGATTCCCAATACTCTCGGGTTCGAATCTCCGCAGCTGCAAATACCTTTAAATGGCCACACGGATATGAGTTCATTGCGTATATAGGACTCATTTGAATATCCGGGAGAGGATCTATCCGTGGGATGCATCTCCCATCCGGGAGTTAGGCTTGGTTCCATTAGTGGTCCGGGTTTAACATTTTTCTTTATCAAAAAAAAAATTACATATTTTATCATTGGACCTATTTAAAATATACTAACTATCTTTAAAAATTAATAATATAAATATATTGTAACCTATTTTCCTCCCTTAACTTCCTATTTTCTCTGACATGCACGTCTTATTATTTAGCCAAAATATAAAATTGCAAAACCATTCATTTTCTGCAGAAAATAACATGTAAACTAGAATTTGATCTGCGTAACCGCGCGGATGTTTGTTTTCAAAATATACATAATATTTCTTTTTGAATATAAATGGTTTAATTTTTAACGTTAATCATCTATTTATATGATTATATAACTATTTCATATACAATAATTTTATAATTTACATGTTATAATTAGTTAATTGTTTAAAATCGTATGAATTTGTCACTTCTCATTATATATTTATCGTATTGTATTTTCATTTAGTTATTAAGCAAGTAATATATTCATGAGAAAATATATTTGAAAATTATTTTGTATTTAGGTTTTGGTAAATTCGGACCCGTACTTCAAAATTGGATTTTCTTTTACCAATATTTTTATGCTTATTCATTTTAGACAATATATAATTGTATATAAAAAAATCTAAGATATGTTAATTTTTAGATATGTATTATATAGTTTGCTAATTTTAAATTGTTCTGTCATCATATTATATTTTTAAAAATCAATAGTTTATATTTATGGAAATAAAATTTATGAATTGAATATAATTTTATCATATTTATTTTAATATAATAGTTGTAGTTTAACATGATGATTATGACTATAAAGTAGATAAAATAGGATATCATTTAATTGTTTCATTAAAATATTTTTACACAGATTTATTAGATTTTTAAAATATATATATAAATATATATTTAGATTTAAAATGGAAAGATATCATGATTAAAGTAGTTACAAAGATTTTATATTATTAGCTTTAATGAAATACATGTTAATTTTATACATGTATATTCAAAATGAAAAGATATCAAAAGATATTGTGATTAAAGTATTTTAAAGTTTATATTTAATATTAGTCTTAGTAAATACAATTAATAAACTTTCTAATGATGGTCCAAATTAAAAAATCACACATGAAAGAAGTCATGACTTCTGTTTTAATATAATAGATAGATGACACGACGAAATTTTTTTATTTATGTAAAGTCGGCCCGTTACTATTTTACTAAGAGTATACAAATACGATACTATAATATATTCTATCAAACATTTACACGATTTGTTGATAAAAATTATGTCTAATTATATATTTTTATTTATTAAAAAACTATTACATCAAATTAAATTAATATTACATAAATTTGATTACAAAAAATCAAATATAAAAATTAAAATTTCAAAAATATAAAAACAAAATATACCTGCCTTTTGAAAGGCGTATCAGAATCTAGTTAGCATTATTTTAAACATATACTAAAATATAAGAAATGAATTGCGACCTGTGACCAAACATATACTATGAATATAGGAAATATAATTTTTTTAAAGAAATTTGGATTTTCTAATAAAGAATTAGATCTTAACATGCGCGACCGTGTATGTATTTTTTTTTCATTTATTTATATGTATAAATTGCAAAACATTTAGTTTTTACATAATTAGTTATCTATTCTATTAAAATTTAAATATAAAATAATAATTATCTATTTGAATGGTTTCTTACAGATTTTCATTCTGTTTAAACTAATTGTAACCATTTTATTTATTTATTTTTCTAATTAATTAGACAGTATTTATTACAAAGTATGAAATAGGACTTACCTATTTAAAAAGTTTTATTATCTGTCTCTTTTCACTCTTCTTAACAACTTTATTAATTGTATTTACTATGATAATTCAACACCAATTATTTTAAATGTTAACCATAACAATTTCACAGGTTTTAAAGAATATTTATGACAAAAATTTAAACCGGTTAATAATAAGTTTTTTTTTATTTTCTTAAAAAATCAGTTACACATATGCATCAGAGTACCCACTCGAATACGAATCGAATTTTTCTTTGACATTAAGTTTTTTGGGGTTTAAAATTAAACTCCATTCAGATATTTGAATTTTTTGGACGGGATTCGAATCGGATCTTTCCGGATCAATAGGTTCGTATGAAACTAATATCCAAATAATCCACATGTTTAGAACTGTCATCAAATAATTTATAAAGGAAATAAGAAAAGTAAAAAGCAAAACCGATCAAGCTCTAGTATATATTATAATATAAAACTTTTCAAATGTGTATTCACAGGTCACAACAATGTTAGATTACTTGTTTGTTATCTAATTAATTTCTCAAACCGTCACTTATATTTGTAGCTTTTTATCTTATATTAATATTTTGGCCCGTGCGATGCACATGCATTGTCATTACCATAATGAATCCACATATAATTACTACATGCTTATAATATTATACAAAATTAATTATATAAATTTTAAAACTGAAATTTAAAACTGCAGAGCAAAATTGAATTTTTTATCATTTATTTATATGTAACTGAATATATATAAAGTTAACATTTAAGATGAGGATAAGATTAAATTTAGGAAATTAGGTTCTTTGGAGTTGCAGAAATATTGGGGAAGATCAAAATGAAGTTTTTTTTTCTGAGACTTCACGTTCTCTCCTTCTTGTATTGTTTATTTTCTTTTATCCATGATCATTACAGTATTAATGGCTTTTTTTCAATAGTATAATGCTTATTTCCATGTTTTATATTCTTTTATCCATAGATATTTCAAACCTAGGAAAGTTGGGAAAGCAATGTATGATTCTCGAAATGTTAAGACATCACGTATCAAGTATAATAGGTCTTTTCTGGTTATGGTGAGAAGCACAACATAATGGAAAGATAAAATAAATATATAAATGGTGATGACTCAATATCAAAGTATGGGGAGAGAGAACAAAATATCTTAAAAGAACAATGAAAAATAAATACAATATTGAACGCTGAAATTATTAATCTTAAAATCATCAAATCAAATGTCTAAATGCAAAGTTATAAATTCAATATGATTTACATGAGATGCTCAATTTACCTCTAATAAGTACTTCTATGCACACAACAATATATTATTAGAAAACAAACGCATAATATATTAATCTATCACCTATTACTACATATAACACAATAAAAACATCAAATAATGCTTTAAGCAAATAAAGACAATCAAATAATTACATGATTCAAAAAACCATATTTTACAACAATAAAAGCAATATACCGCGCGGACACACCCTTAGTAAATAATACACCGAACTTCTTACTTTCTTTTGAATTCATTTATCTCAACAATGTCAGAATTAATGAACAACTTTGTCGAGGATTTCCCCCTTTGGATTGTGAATTTTCCTACAAAAATAAATGCCATACATTAATATTTGAGAGTTTAAAAAACTATGGTAATATGAACAGATTTACCATTATAGATATTAATTCTCGTAAGTCTGCAAAGCATAACAATAGCTACACCAGAAAATGATTGAACATAGGAATGGATGTCTTCAGCATATTTTCCCCAAAATACACAATTATTGTTTGAATCACTACAAAGTAAAAAACAGAGTTTTAAAAGAGTATCCATATCAATACACTTTAAAAATCATAGTTAGAAGTTTCAAGAAAACTAACCCACAATTCTTGAGTTGAAGATATAGAAATTTACATGGAGCATTACGAACAGTAATTTCCTTGAGATCGCAAGGTCCAACAATTTCGCCAATTACATCTGCAGAAGAAAAAGATTTCGTAAATACATGAAACAAAATCTAAAAACCATAATATACATGTAAGTTAAATAACATACCTACAAAAACTTTTTCATCTTGCTTCTGAGAAAGCAGTTCATCAAAAGATATGCAATTAAAACGAAGTGAACCGTTTGGAATCTCCTCGCAATTTTTGTTAAGGTGTGTTGACCAAGTGAAGAATATCTTGAAAGGATGTGGTGTTCCTCTGTAATTCCCGAGATTAGGAGACAACTTAAAATTCATCAGAATGCAACATTTCTCCTTCTCCCAAATCATTTTCGAACTTGGATATTTGTTTTCCTTTAATGTGAGCTTGTATACGATCTCCCTGTTAGAACATGATAGAACAATTATGAAAGCATATAAACATACATAAATAATTCAGAATTCTATTATGTACCTTATCATCCAAAAGTATTAAATCGATTCCACCAACATCTCCGGGTTTATCGCTGTTCTGAAGTCGCCACATACGAGCAACTCGAACCTTAAATTCTTTAAAAATACATAGACTAATTTTTATTATAAAATAAAATAGACAAACTCTTTTGGATCCCCGTTTAATACACAAACTAATTTATGTTGCCTATTAAATACATAAAATTTTGAAATTCACATATTTTACACATCATTTTAAACGACATTAACTATATTTAACGGACGTGAAGACGATGTTAGTGCTTAATTAAACATGTGTTTAATTTATGGAAAAAAAATTCTTAAAAATACAAGAACTAATTTTCATTTGTTAATAAAATACATGAACTATTTTGGATCCCCGTTTAATACACGAACTAATTTTTGTTTCCCATTTAATACACGAACTTTTAAAATTTGCAGATTTTACACATCGATTTAGATGATGTCAACTATGTTTAACATGATCTAGATGATGTCAAAGTGAATAAGATGTTAGTGTTTAGTTAAACATGTGGTTAAACTGCGACTGAAAAAATCTTTCCGATAGATTATATTGGTAGTTTTCTTCTCCATTATGCTTCCATAGTGTAAGTTAACCTTTGATTGAATCATTATCAGTGCAAGTAAAATGAATAATATTAATCAAAAACATATAACACTAAACTAATTCCAAAATCAGAAATTCGTTTGAAGTTACCTAGTTTTCTTCATCATTTTTTCATGACATGGAATTCGACTCTACTTCGAAGTAATATAAAACAAAATCAAAGCAAAGAAGAAGAAAAGGAACATAGTTTGGAGAATACAAGAGGTTGGAATAGATTAGGGTGTCAAATTCAAATTGAAACTAACTTGAATATAAGGCTCAATCAATTCGAGAGGTTTTGGTTGAGGGTGAGCGTGAGCGTGCTTTTCACAGTTTAACCACATGTTTAGGTAAAAACTAATGTAATCTTTTGTTAAATGTAGTTGACGTCGTCTAAATCAATGTGTAAAATGTGCAAAATTTAAAAGTTTGTGTATTAAATGGGAAACAAAAATTAGTTTGTGTATTAAGCGGAAATCCAAAATAGATTGTGTATTTTATTAACAAATGAAAATTAGTTCGTGTATTTTTAAAGAATTTTATTTTCATAAATTAAACACGTGTTAAATTAAACACTAACATTGTCTTCACATCCGTTAAATATAGTTAATGCTCTCTAAAATGATGTGTTAAAATCTGCGAATTTAAAATTTTTGTGTATTTAATAGGCAACAGTAATTAGTTTGTGTATTAAAAAGGAATCCAAAATAATTCGTGTATTTTTGGGAAAGTTCCTTAAAAATACAAAGATTGAATTTCATTTGCTGAAAAAATACACGAATATTTTAGGCTTCCCAAAAAATACACAGATTAATTTTGGTTGTCCATAAAATACATGAACTTTTAAATTTTGGAGGTTTCACACCTCGATTTTAACGACGTTAACTCTGATTAATAGAACGTTAAGGCGTCGTTAGAAGACGTTAACTCTGATTCAAAAGTTTATGTAGTTTATGGACAACCAAAATTAGTCTGCGTATTTTTTGGAAAAACTAAAAAGTTCGTGTTTTTTTCAGCAAAGAAAATTTAGTCTGTGTATTTTTAAGGAATTTTTCCTATTTTTTTGTGTAACATCATATTTCTTTTATTCAAGGTTTATTATAATCATGTTTAGCAGTTTAGATCTAGGCATTTTAGCCGGATTCAAAAACTTGAACCGGAACTGACCCAAAAATATTCGGTCCAAAACCAAACCGAAAGTGTACAAGTATTTGTTGGGTCGAAAATTCTTCTACTCGAAAGAATCGAAACCAAAAAGAATTGATCCGAATAGATCCAGATCCAACAAAATCGACCTGAATCTAAGAAAGCCGACCTGAATCCAATAAGATTTTACAGATAGTTTATATTGGATCGGGTCGATTTTATTGGATTCGGATCGATTTTATTGGATTCGGGTCTATTCAGATCAGTTTTTTTTTGTTTCGATTCTTTCGAGTAGAATTTTTTTTGACTCAACAAATACTTGTATTCTTTCGGTTTGGTTTTGGACCGAATATTTTCGGGTCAGTTCCGGTTAAGTTTTTGAATCCAGCTAAAATGCCTAGACCTAAACTGCTAAACCTGATTATAATAAATCTTGAATAAAAAAAATATGATGTTGCACAAAAAATAGAAAAAATTCCTTAGAAATACACAGACTAAATTTTTTATTGCTGAAAAATACACGAACTTTTTTTTGCTTTCTATAAAATACACAGACTAATTTTGGTTATCTATAGAATACATAAATATTTGAATCAGAGTTAATGTCTTTTAACGGCTTCTTAATGTTCTGTTAATAAGAGTTAATGTCGTTAAAATCGAGGTGTGAAATCTCCAAAATTCACAAATTCATTTATTTTGTGGACAACCAAAATTAATCTGTGTATTTTTTAAAAAGTATAAAAAGTTCGTGTATTTTTTCACCTAATGAAACTGAGGGAATTTTCCCTTGTTCAAAAGGGTAAATAAACTAGTATGGACAAGTCAACTTGGTGTGTGAGTCGAAATCTAATCGTTTCTTCTTTTTTTTCAAAAGTCTCTGTAAACCAAAACAGATTTCAATCTCTGTAACTTTTAATTTTCCTCTTTTCTCGTTCCCCTCTACTTGGTCTAGGGTTTATTCTCTCTCTATATAACAGCCGATTCTATTCACACTCTCTTTCATTCACCGGCACAGAGCAAGACGAAGACGAAGAAGAAGAAGAGGGAGATCACCAGTAGCAACAACCAATCATGTCTCTGAGACCTAACGCTAGGACCGAGGTTCGCCGTAACCGCTACAAAGTGGCGGTGGACGCCGACGAAGGACGAAGGAGGAGAGAAGACAACATGGTGGAGATCCGCAAAACCAAGCGTGAAGAGAGCTTGCTCAAGAAGCGTCGCGAAGGTTTTCAACCATCCACACAGCAGCTACCTCAATTCGCTCCTGCCTTCGCTGCTGCATCATCATCCGTCGAGAAGAAGGTATACGGATCTGGAACCGATTTCGATTTCTCAGGGTTTTAGAACTGATTAGATCGATTGTTGATTTTAAGTTGGAGAGCTTGCCGTCTTTGGTTGAGGGAGTGCGGTCAGATGATAGGAGCTTGCAGCTTGAAGCCACTACTCAGTTCAGGAAACTGCTTTCCATTGGTGATTTGATTTTTTTAGCTGTATCTGTGTAGTTTGGATTTTGACTTGGTTATGTTCTTGAAATTGAATCGATGCCTTTGGTTTGATTTTTGGTTAGAGCGTAGTCCTCCTATCGAAGAGGTGATAGGTGCTGGTGTTGTGCCAAGGTTTGTTGAGTTTCTCATGAGGGAGGATTATCCACAGCTTCAGGTTTGTCTTATCTTTCTCTCTCTCTCTCTCTCTCACATTTTGGCATTTTGCTACAGTTATCATCTGATGATATGCTTAATGATTTTTGTGTGGCTTTCAGTTTGAGGCTGCTTGGGCGTTGACGAACATTGCTTCTGGGACTTCAGAGCATACGAAGGTGGTCATTGAACATGGTGCTGTTCCAATCTTTGTGCAACTGTTGGCTTCTCCGAGTGATGATGTCCGTGAGCAGGTAAAATATTTCTCCATGTTTTTTTTTTTGTTTGTTATAGAATCCTCGCTAAACTTTTTTTTTGTTGTTTCTATTGTATTATGTTCTTTAAGTATGTTTTATTAACCTGTTCATGTGTCAGGCTGTTTGGGCATTAGGGAATGTTGCTGGTGATTCTCCAAGGTGCAGAGATCTTGTCCTTGGTCATGGAGCTTTGTTACCGTTGCTCTCTCAGTTGAATGAGCATGCTAAACTCTCCATGCTCAGAAATGCTACTTGGACTCTCTCTAATTTCTGCAGGGGCAAACCACAGCCTCCGTTTGACCAGGTTTGTCTCTCGTTTTTAGTCTTTTTTTCTTCTCTTCCTTATTTGATCAAGGATAATTTCTTAACTTCTGTGATCTTGTCGTAAGAGCAGGTTAGTCCAGCACTTCCAGCCCTTGAGCGCCTGATCCATTCGACTGATGAGGAAGTGTTAACGGATGCCTGTTGGGCACTCTCTTATCTTTCTGACGGCACCAATGACAAAATCCAATCTGTCATTCAGGCTGGTGTTGTTCCCCGACTTGTCGAGCTTCTCGAGTGAGTCTTTTCAATCCTGTAGAATCCACCTTGTTTTTGTACATGGTTATGTGATGATTAATATCACTGAATTTTTGGCTTCATGTAGCCATCCATCACCGTCTGTGCTTATTCCTGCTCTTCGAACTATCGGTAACATCGTCACTGGAAATGATGCACAGACACAGGTATACTTTCTTTTAGTCATTTCTATTCAGTATTCATGTTCCACTCGTCCTACGATACTTATGTGAAGAATGAGACATCACTGGCTTATCAGCTGAATGTGAACTATTTGATAAATTACTTTTGGTTCTCAAAAGTTTACTCTCTATTCATCAGATTAGTTCACTTTAGAATATTAGGTATATGGTATGTACCTCTGGAAAATGAGGTTTATCATTCATTTCTTTCTAAATTTTGTCTACCCTAGTACGATGCATGTTATTACATAGCACATAATGTCTGGTATCCTGCCTCTTTTAGGCAATCCTCGTCTAGATGTATATGTTCATCATTTAGGCCTATAATGCTCTGAAGGTCTCAAGAATTTGACCATTTATCGCATAATTGTTTTTTTTTTGTCGGTTCTGAGCTGATGATTTTTTTCCCTGCAGTGTGTTATTAGTCATGGTGCACTCCTTAGCCTGTTGAGCCTTCTGACTCATAACCATAAGAAGAGCATAAAAAAGGAAGCTTGCTGGACAATATCGAACATCACTGCTGGAAACAGGGACCAGATTCAGGTGAACTTTCGCCCAAGATTGATGTTGTTCAGCTTATCATCGGATGGCTTCTATTAAAAAAAAATATATATTTGTGGTTATGCTCTCTAATATTTGTTCTGTAATGCAGGCTGTATGTGAAGCGGGTTTGATTTACCCTCTCGTCAATCTGCTTCAAAATGCAGAGTTTGATATAAAGAAAGAAGCTGCATGGGCAGTATCAAATGCGACTTCGGGCGGTTCTCCCGACCAAATCAAGTACGATGATTATTCGAGATTATCCTTGTTTGAAATATGAGCTCTCTTTCCAAACGATTTACTTGAGGAGTTCCCCTCTGTTGTGTGGTTCAGGTACATGGTGGATCAGGGAGTCGTGAAGCCACTGTGTGATCTTTTGGTATGCCCAGATCCAAGGATTATCACTGTGTGTCTAGAAGGATTGGAGAACATTCTGAAAGTCGGAGAAGCTGAGAAGTTGACGGGAAACACCGGGGATGTTAATTTTTATGCGCAGTTGATCGATGATGCCGAGGGATTAGAAAAGATTGAGAATCTGCAGAGTCATGACAACAGCGAAATCTATGAGAAGGCAGTAAAGATTCTTGAAACATACTGGTTGGAAGAGGAGGACGAGACTTTACCACAGGGTGATATCTCTGCTCAGGGATTCCAGTTTGGCGGTAATGACGCAGCCGCACCGCCAGGTGGATTCAACTTCTAGCGAAGGTATACTTTAGGACTAGTTAATCCTGTCCAAGTGTCTTGGACTGGGAAGTTAAAAGAGTAAATATGTCTTTTGTGTAATTCTTTGAGTCTGGTTTTGTTTCAACAGGAGCTGATTGAGTTGAAGAGTCAAAAAGGATGTTTAAGAGTCTGTGGGGGGGCAATGGTTAAATTGGTCTGAGTTTGAGTCTTGTCTTCTGTGTCAGGTGGTGTGGTCGGGTGAGGCATTGTGTAGGAGTCATCAGAGGGAATGTTTTTATGAACCAAAATGGGACATTCGGGGGAAGGGTTTATATAGTATGTGTTTGATCAGAAGCCTGTAGGATCTTTGTGACATTTGTGTACAACACAAGACTGCGAGGTCAAAAACATTTTTAAAAATTTGGTTAAACTTTATTTGGTCGCAAATTACGGGGGTAAAGTGTCTGTTTCAACTTGTAATTTACCCGTTGTGCATATTCATTTCTGAACTTTGCAGTATTGCTTATTCTATACTGAATTTACGTAAAAACTCAAATACAAAATACTACATGAACTTTTAGAGGTATGCATTACATAAACTAGATTTTGACCCGCGCTTCGAAAGCATGAGTATTATTTTTCATTTTTATAAAATATATTATTTTTTTGTAATTATAGAATATATTTATCTTAGTAAAATATTTTTTATAATAAATCCGACATATAGAGTGCCTCTTGTAAACTATGTATTTCTCTAGTTTTGTTTTATTCACTCTCTAATCAACATATTTATTTCGCTTGTTGTTAAAATAAATGATTATAGATTTTGATCTAGGTGCACGGATGCATATTTTGAAAAAATATGATGATATTTGTTTTTTATGTAATTATTAGGATTTGGCAAGGAACATAACCGATACCGATCCGAAATTATA
>NW_026616223.1:0-28224 GCF_000801105.2 Raphanus sativus | reverse complement strand
TTATACATAATCTTCCTCAAATATATTTACATATCTAAGATAACAACCAAAGTAAAAGCAAATAATCATAATTTTCATATATTTAAAATAAAAAGTATTAGTTGAATTTAGAGAAATTGATTGATGCAATCCAATATACCCAAATGATAACTTATTTAAAATCATATGTCTGATTAAAATAATATAATATTATTAGTATAAATTATGCATACAAATTATAAATTAATTCAAAATTAAAATTAAATAACAATCAACTATTGTAACATATTTAATTTATAAATATGTGTATCCGTGCATGAGCACGGGAAAATCACCTAGTATATATATATGTGTATGTGTAGTTAGCAATTAGCATGCCTTTGGAGCCTGGAGAAAGTTTTCTGAGGCCTTAGCATGCCTTTGGAGTCTGGAGAAAGTTTACTGAGGCCGAGATAGAAGAACCCATTCCAGTTACATGGTGAATAGGATCGCTTATGAACCGAGCTATTGTAACTTCCTTTTAAGGCACACACTCTTTGTATGTGTTAATACTACCAAAATACAACATACTTCTCCCTTTCTTGAGAATGATATTCATTGATCTGAAAAAATTTCGGGCACCAAAAGATTAAGAGGAGACAGATAGAAACTCGTGGATACAGACACTACTACTAAACCATTGGGACAAAGACAAGACTCACTTGACACATTAAAAAGAACATAACGAAAACAACAAACTCAAAGCCTTGCTCTGTTTTTATTTTTGAGGGTAAAACTAAACTTAAAGTTACTTCTTGGCTTGCATGAGCTCTTCGATGAGTTCAGCAGCTTGCTCAACAGTTGCAATCTTCTGTGCTTTCTCTTCCGCCATTTGGATACCAAACTCTTCCTCTAAACCCATCACTATCTCAACCTGCATGCAAAAACACTCTGTTAATACAAAACATGCGAGTTATTATTCAAAAAGAGACTGATAAATTAATGAGTACAGTGTCGAGAGAATCTGCTCCAAGATCGACAAATTTGGTTTCTGCAACGACTTTTTGATCGTCTTTGAGTGAGAGTTGCTTCTTGACTATCTCAGATACTTTCTCTACTGTCTCTTGTTTGGCCTATAAAGACACAAAACAAAGATGTCAACAAAGGCGTGAAAATGCTCAGTGTGTGTGTACAAAGAAAAAACAGAACATATACCGCGCAAGAGATTGAGAGGCGAGTGCGGCTTAGGTTGAAGGAGATATTAGTCCTTCCATGGTTTGAAACCAAAGCAGGCTTATGGAAACTTATCCTCATTGTTGTTGTTGTTGCCTGTTGTTCATCAATACAAAAAAAAAAAAATTCATTCAAATCACCAACTACTCATGACTATTGTTGTAATTGTCACAACCATAGCTCGTAAGGTGTGATTCAAATGAACGCATATCGAAAACCACCAGCCTCAATTCACACCAAACATTATTTTTAACGTATCAAATGATCACATCATTAACGTGCGACCAAAGTTTTAAACGGTGACAAACAGCAAATGATGTAAACATCGTAACGGTTAGAGCGATGATCTGAAAAACAAGGTGCCAATTGTGAAAAAAAGAAGAAGAAGATGATTATTAGTAATACCAAAGAGGTAGCTTGCATGGAGACTGAAGAGCTGAAAGTGGCCGCCATTGTCGTTACTCACGAGAGAGATGGAGAGAGATGGCGGAGTGTACAAAGAGCGTGATGTCCTCAAGGTAGCTGGTCCCATTTATAAGCTTGGTGCACTCAGAAACGGCGTCGTCGTAAGAAAAATAAAATATGGGCCTCGTTACCATGCAAATATTCAACCCATAGATACTCATGCACGTGCCGAATGTAACATATCAACGTCCCAAAATTAACTGAATGGAAGTGTAACATGTCAAACCGGTATTAACCATTTTACCAACCGAATTCAAAGCTATGGACCACAGTGACCACTCAATAGGCAATACATACCGTGAAATTGTATTGAAGTGCACCATTTTCAGTTCAAAAAAAAAAATTGTACTTCTCAGATTCTCTTAATTGAATTGAAGTGCACCATGTCGAACCGGTCTTAACCACTTCACCAACCGAATTCAAATCCATGGACCACCATGGCCACTCAATATCATGAATATATACTTCTTGTCACAACTACCCATCATTCTCATATATTTATTACAGCCTTTTCCATTGGCCAAAGTTTTGAACCAAACAGTACCCCTATAACTTTACCAATCAGATCCTATAAATAGAAAGCCAAAAGTAAAAGCATACACAAAAGAGTCTTGTTTCGTTACAACGAATACTACTAAAACCCCCACACGTCTCCTGAACTGTATGTAAGAAGCTTCTTCTTCTTCATCACAGTTACATTTGTGCAAGTTCTCTCTGCATGAGTGTCATCTCCAAGGAAGAATCAAACACTAAAAAAACTTTACATATAATGTAAGGCAGCCTCATTTGAATGTTATTGTCAGTGCTCTTGTACAAATCAAACAAATAAGAAAAACATATAACCCACCAAAAAAAGTATCTCTATCAAAATAGGAATAATAATAATAACAACAATCTCATTAAGTAACGATTCTTTTCCCTTTAAGCTTAGCAGCCATTCTCCTCTCCTTGTTAACATCCTTTCTCCTCTGTGCAGCCGAGTCAGACGCTCCAATAGGAGCCAAAGGGCCTGACCATGTCTGTAACGGCTCTTTGGAGTAAGAAGCAGCGAACGAGTTTGAGCTAAACGGTATCTCCGATGGATCCAGTCTCCGTGAAGATCCCACCTGAAAACCAAGCGACCCGTCTTGATGCGGTGGAGGAAACTTGTCGCTCTTGCTCTTAGCATTCGCATGCGTGATCAAACGCATCCTCTGTTTAAAAAAAAAGATTCAGACACGAACTGAGAAGAAGTAAAAAACAATATTGTTTCATTTCTTACATCAATGTTGGATTGGTTCTCGGCATTGGCTTCAGGAGCAGGCATTGCTCTTGGATGAGCTCGTTCTCTAGGTAGTCTGATTCTTCTTCTGCTCTCTCCTTGAACTTTACGTGCTTCCCTTTGTCTGCAGATATCAATGCATCTCTCACGTAAACAGAAACCAAACATAGTCACAAGAAGACCAAGAAAACTGAAAAAAACTTTACCTTCTAAACTCTTCATCTCGTTTCCTAGCATCAATCTCTTTACTTGGAGGATACTTAGGTAGATCAGAAGGTTCACATGGAAATGGCTCCGTCATGAAGAACTGTACAAATAAAATAAAAAAACAAATCAGCCATGATAGTTTTCGGTTCGGTTACGGTTTTGAGTTTGGTTTAGTTTGGTGTGTTTTAAAAACAGATAACCTAAACCAACCGAACCAAATTAACCAAACTAACCGAAAATAATCTAATTTAACTGAAATGACTGAATCTAACCGAAAATATCTGATTTTTAAAGAAAATTATACCTAATTCTAACCGAAACAAAAAGAATCGGTTATTTTCGGAAATAAAATTAAAACCGAAACTAATCAAAAACCAAACTGATTTATTTTTGGTTTATTTCGGTAGGACAGTGGCCGAACCGAACTACCGAAACCAAATACCTGACCCAAATTAACATAATAAACCGAATCCGCAATAGTACTCAAAACGCTTAAACTTTTTAATTGTCAAGAAACTTACATCACTCATCAGCGCATCCGAAGCTGTCTGACGCTCAGAAGGATCAATAGCCAAGAGCGTATCGAGCAAAGAAAGCGCCTGAGGAGAGAACTCCTTGAAAACCTCTCTTACTTTTCTTTTGAACTGAGGCAAAGGCCTGTGATGAGCATGCTTCTGATGAGAAGGAAGCCTAATCTTCCTCCAGTACTCTTCAGAAGGCGAACCGCACAGCTTATATATCCTGTGCAACTGCTCTACCTCGTTACGACCCGGCATGATCGGTCTACCCGATAACAGCTCCGCCAAAATGCACCCTGCGCTCCACAGATCAATGCCTACATTGTACTCTTCGACACCGTGGAGAAGCTCAGGCGCTCTGTACCATAGAGTAACAACCCTGTTCGTCATCCTCTGTCTTTTGCTAGCGTCGTAGAACGTCGCGAGACCGAAGTCGCCTATTCTGAGAACTCCTCCGTCGTCTATGAGAAGGTTTGATCCTTTGATGTCGCGGTGGAGAACTCCTCTGTTGTGGCAGTGCTCGAGCCCCGAGAGGAGTTGCTTCATATAGCATTTAACCTGAAAAAAAAAACATAGCTATTATTAACGCTAGATAATTATGTTATTACAAACTATGAAAAATGAATCTGTAACAGCACGGTGTTGAATAATTATGTTATTACAAACTATGAAAATAACGGTTTTGTGTTACCTGTTGCTCGGTAAATGTTATGTCCGGGCTTGCAGCTAGACCAGCAAGGTCGTGATGCATGTAACGGAACACCAAGTATAAACTATTCGACATCCTCGAAGTAACCAAACCTTCTAGTTTGATAACATTGGGATGATCTAATCTCCTCAGGATCAGAATCTCTCTAGCCATGAATCTCAAGCTCTCGCGTTCCAAAACTTCGCACCGCACTTTCTTTAACGCTACAATACTTCCTGTCAATGAATCTCTCGCCTTGTACACATTACTATACGTTCCTGATCCAATCTACACACACACAAAGCAAAGCAACAGACTTTAACAACCCAAAGAACAGAACAGAGGACAAAAACAGAGTTTTTATCTTCGCCTTATCAATCTTCTCACACAAACACAAAGCAACAGACTTTAACAACCCAAAGAACAGAACAGAGGACAAAAAACAGAGTTTTTTTTAAATCTTTACCTTCTCAATCTTCTCAAAGGAATCAGCTTTTCTTGGAAGCCATCCGTTTAGAGCTTCACCGCAGACTTCAGACAGCCACGGTGGCCATCCGGCAGCAACTTGCTCACCGAGCAAGTTCTTTGGTGGGTTGCTCCGTCTCGGGTCAGGCTTACTAGACCTTCGTCTCTCGCCTTTAGGTTTCCTCTCTTTGGCTTCTATGACAGCAACGCCATTCTCTTCCTTGTGATGATTCACAACCTCCTCACTAGTAGAAGCAGAGGCAGCAGCAGCAACAACAACACTAGTGTTCTGTCTGGTTTCGGTTTTAGTCACAGACACATTGTTAACTTCCTTTCGATTAGACTCGATCCTTGAGCTAACTACTGATCCTGGAGATCCAGGTCGACCCAATACACAACCCATCTCTCATCAAACTAACCTTCATTTGCTCAACATGGTTTCTTAAAAAAAAAAGATCTCTTTGGAATCAAACTGCAACACAAACACAAATAATTGGCAAAATTCAAATTCCAGCAAAGTGTTTCACATCGGGGAATCAGATTTGGAGAAAGTTACTTACTTTATGATCCAGGAGGAGTGAAATTGGAGACCCAGATGTTCAAATCTGAAAATTGAACAGACAAGAACCGCTGCAGAGATTCAAACCCTAGTGTTTTTTTCAGACAGGATGATGTTTTCAGGTTGTGTGAGACAAGTCAAAGATCTGAAAAGAAAAACTTGTTTAGAGATATCAAAGCTGACTCGACACTCAAGAGAAACATATGAAATCACACAGATGGATCAATGAGAGATTTTCAAAATTTTCAGAAAGTTTTAAAATCAAACCTTTAAAGCACAGGAAGGAAAAAATAAATCAATTAAGGCAAGGTGATACATACACCAATTACACTAGAGTGGAAGAGCATTAATAAGAAGAAAGGAAAGAGACCAACCTTCTGAGTAAAATTCTGATGGAGAAGGGATTGGTTGAACTGCTTTTTTTTCTTATTTACTCCAAAACTTAATGTGTGTTTTCTTTTCTTGTTTGGGTTTTGAATCAGACAAGAAAAAGGAATAAAGAGAAACAGACGAAGATCTGTTCTTTTATTACGTGTAATTGTTTTTGGACGCAAAAGGCTCAAAGTTACTACTCTTCAGCACCCCCACCAACCTTAGAGTGACCACTATTTGATATTTTACTGGTCCTTTGTTCTATCCTTCTTTTAAATTTGTAGACCATAAAGTTTTGGGTTGAATTAAAGTGTTTTTCTTTTAAAACATTTCATTACCAGTCTCATTTTTAATGTAAAAGATCTACTGGTGCTACAGTGAGTGGATGTTTTTTCAGTGACAATGATCACACATGTATGGAAAGAATAGTTTGAACTATAGTATAGTTGGTCAAACAATATTAGTTAAACATAAAGAAAACAAATATTTGGTGTAGACATCTACCTAATGTTATTGGAATGTATCACTAAAATAATACCATCATTTTAATAACGTTAAAATAGGAATTGAAAAAGAAGAATAATTATTATAAATAATGAGAGTTTTGCTTCATCTCTCCAATCAAAGAAGTTCCTTTATCAAGACTCTTTTGTAAACCAAACAAGGAACAAAGGCTCAGAAACTAGTGATTGCTCCTGTCCAAATAATACCCTATATTTTATTTATTTATTCATTCCAAGGATGCTAACTTACAATATTTATGTTATCTTATAGAGACAATAGTCACAATACAGTATGTTTTATAATTCATTAACATCAACTTGTGTGTTTAAGAAACAAATCAGTGAAGGGTTTTAAGGTGTGAAAGCAAACGCTGCATTTATAGAGGGGCTTTCAGTCTATTGGGCCTAAAAGAATGATCTAACTTGGCCCGATTCATATGTTGATGTTCTACTTGCGAACAAGAGTAGCTTCCCCTTGTGCTTTGTTTTTGCCTCTCTGTTATATTTTGCTCAAGTGATTGGTTTCGTTGCTTTGATTGTTGTTCTTGCTAAATTTCACTTTTGTCATGTGCTTACTGCTTATGTATTCTCTTGGATTTTGACAGTGGTCCAGCCATGAAGTTAAGCAATTATGTTCCCCAGGATAAGGAGCTTGAAAGTTGCACCACCAGAGCTATCCAATTGCTGTACTTCCCTCCTACAGTGGAGAAGAAGGAATAGGAGATGGCAGAAGCTGATGAAAACGAAGTAGAAAGTTAAAGACCTGATATGATAAGAAAGAAGCCAAAGAAGATTCTACAAATCTTCAAGATAATTCAAACTCTCATTGGTTTTTAAATTGTTTGAGGGAAACAATTGAAAACAAGCAGAAAGTTCGTTTTTCTTTTCTTTTTCAAACCTTTAAGCCTCCTCCTAATGTACAAAAATAAGTAAAGTTTTTGGCACCATCTCATCCAAAATCTTGAGCCTTTTTGCTTGCTGAGTATGCCACCTTCCCAATGAATCTGAACTCCAAAGAACAGCATTATTTTCCAGCTAAGAAGCTGAGTAAACTAAACCATGACTTATGGTGATATTCATTTTCACATCATTGTTTCAAATGCAAAAGAAAAAAAGGCCAATCTACAAAAGCTTCTGTATCAAATCTTCCAAGGCCGCTTAAGGTCAATTCTCTATATCTTCTTGAAATCACCTTCTCAAGTTTTAAAAAAAAACCATTAAGTAGATGGAGCCTGAGACTGCTTCTCCAACACTGACATGATGCATTTTCGTGAGTTTTTTTTCACTTCTTCAAAGAATTCTTACCTCTATCTAAGCTATAGCTACCCTGTAGTTGAGGATCACATCCTCAGGTTTCTTCCATATAAATGTCCATACAGTTTCCAAACTCATCTCTGGAGGTAAGACCTGATGTAATCACAGGAAACAACCCTTGTTCTGCCAAACGATAGATTAGAGCTTGTGAACCAATCAAAAGTTAGCACATTTTTGGGTTCCTTGAAGCTGACTTGCCTGGTTATTGCATATGATCTCAATGGAAGATACTCTTGAGTTTCTGCCAAGGCTTTGATCCAGACTGTAGCAGTCCTTTTCCTGAACACCTTCCTCCATCTGCTAAACTATCCAAAGGACTGTCAAGCATCTTTTCCTCAACGTAATTGGTAACCTACATAGATATGTGTAATTGTGTAAACAACAACCCACTGAATAACTGAAAGTGCACGCATAACTATAGGTCTTAACGGTTAACTGCACCTTGTAGTGCGCACTAAGTAGCCCTAGTGTGACCACAACGGCAAGTCCTTCTCATATTCAGTTCAGGTGTAGAAGTGTTACAGAAAATTAACACTCAATCAGAAGGCGATATAGTGGTACCAGAAGGAAAAAAAATAAAAATGGATATTTACTGCTGGCAAGTGTAACAAATTCACTATCCTTGACTTAGTTGACTGCAGTGTCTGGAGAACAAGAAACAAGAGTGTTTTAACCAGCCAAAGCAGCGTGATTCACCTAAGAAACACTAGTGTTATCACCAGCTCTCTTTCCAATATCAAAAAACAATCAACATCAGAAGGAAGACTATCAAACATCAGTGACCCGTATCTACCAAATTGATTTGGATAATCAGCTAAATTGTTTGACATTCCTTTATGAACATTCAAAGAGGCCAAACAAAATAACCAGAGACGGATTGCAAAATCCATCACTTTATGACTCCCTACTGTTGATCCATACAACAGTGCTAATAGAAACTATAATTTTCACACTGTTTTCATATATATTAAGGATAAGATTATATAAATCATTTAAATTATATATATATATATATATATATATATCTTTTTAAGATGTTACTATTTTTGTATTGGTTGAATGACTTAACCACTTAGTTACTATTGGTCTTAAAGTTATTAAGATTAAAAATTTCAGACATAGATCAAAATAAACAAAAAAAGATAGCTACAAAATTATTAGGAAATTAGATGTATGTAATAAACCATTAATTATAAATTTAAATAAAAACCAGGAGTATATAGTGTAATTGTTCAGTTAATAAATTAACAGCACTTGTCCAAAAAAAAAACAGCACTTCTCCAAAAAAAAACAGCACTTTCCCAAAAAAAAACAGTCACTCGTTTCCACTAAACGCGGTCTCTCTCTCTCTAAGACATCATTCGATGGCATTTCTCTGTTCTTCTTCTTCTTCACCGTCGCCAGCGATGCAGAAAGGAGTTTTCGTGAGCGTGCCTATACTTGTCCTCTCGCTCTCATTCGCAGCTGCCGTCTTCTTCCTCCTCTCCTCTTCTCTCTCCACCTCCTCCTGCTCCTGTCCTCCATCTGCATCTTCTTCTCCGACCGTCGTTAGTGACGTGAGATTACAAGAGAAGATATCCCCGACGCGAGATGATATAGAGTGGGTCAGAGATCTGATTAGATCCAATGGTTTGCATATGCACAAGAACGAGCTCAGGAAGGGGATTAATCCTCGCACTAGAGATCAACAACTCGCAGATCTCAAACAGTAAAATCATACTCTCTCTCTCTCTCTGTCTTTCTTGGTTCCTTGGCCTTTTGATCAGATCTCTTCATGTTCGTGGTGAAAGTTATGATCTTTCTGTTTCTAGAACTACGAAAGACTCGAGCTTTCAATTGCTCTGTTTCTAGAACATGAGACTTTCCTTTGCTCTGTTTTTAGAATTATGAAAGACTCGAGCTTTCCATTGCTCTGTTTTTATAGAATATAAAAGACTGGAGCTTTCCCATTGCTCTGTTTTTAAAAGACTCGAGCTTTCCTTTGCTCTGTTTTTAGAATTATGAAAGACTCGAGCTTTCCATTGCTCTGTTTTTATAGAATTATGAAAGACTGGAGCTTTCCCATTGCTCTGTTTTTAAAAGACTCAAGCTTTCCATTGCTCTTAATCTTAGAATATGTAAGACTCTAGGTTACCATTGCTCTGTTTTTTCAGAATATGAAAGACTCTGGCTTTGCTTTGCTCTGTTTTTAAAAGACTCGAGCTTTCCATTGCTCTGTTTCTTAGAATATGAAACACTGGAGCTTTATCTCCCTGTGTTTGTTCATTTTCAGGTACAAGGGTATATCTCATTACGAAGGAGACAACAACCACACAGCTCTCCCATGCCCTGGTGAGTTACTAGTTGAGCAGCACCACAGCAACTACGGCGAGCCATGGGCAGGTGGACGCGACGTATTCGAGTTCTTAGCCGAATCCTCCAATCTCAGACCAAACTCTCGCGTCCTCGAAATCGGGTGCGGGACCTTACGCGTGGGTCTGCATTTCATACGCTATCTCAATCCAAGCCACTTCCACTGCCTCGAAAAGGACGAGCTCTCTCTGATGGCTGCCTTGAGGTACGAGCTCCCGTCTCAAGGTCTTCTACACAAACGTCCTCTTATACTCAGAGGAGAAGACATGGAGTTCAGCAAGTTCGGGTTAGATACAACGTATGATCTGATCTACGCGAGTGCTGTGTTCCTCCACATGCCTGATAAGCTCGTGTGGACGGGACTCGAGAGGCTGGTTGAGAAGTTGAAGCCTTACGATGGGAGGATCTTCGTGTCGCATAACGTGAAGTTTTGCTCGAGGTTAGGTGGGGACGAGTGTGCGAAGAGGCTAGCGAGTTTGGGACTTGAGTATCTTGGCAAACAGACGCATGATAGCTTGCTGTTTAATCACTACGAGATCTGGTTCGGGTTTAGACGGTTTAGGACGTAAAAGATTGTTTGAAGTATCTGTTTTCTTCACACGTCGTGAGGGATTTTAAAGAGTCCTAAGAGATTGTTTCTGTAGAGAAGATGTCAAGTGCAGAGATGACTGTATGTCTGTATCTTACTTTTTTTTGTGTTTATTACTTTATGGTGGGAGATCCGTGTATTGTTCATATAACAGCTGAGATTTCGAACCGAAACGAGCCCACGAACCAAAAATCTATATAGAATAGCAAACCATTTTTTTGTTCTCGTATGACATCAGCATTTTTTTATAGGAAAAAAAAATTTGCATCCAAAGGTCAGAATTGTTTCAACTGTTTCATCTAATGGATATAAAATTCTTTTTTCTAAGGTTTGATGATGTCATGAATTCATTTGACAACTCTTCTTCAAAAAGCATCTATTTAAAAGACACATATTTTAAAAGGTACAATTATCAAATGACACATCCCTTAAAAACATCTCTTAATCACATCTCTTAGACAAACCACTTGCACATTTTCAGTATGTTTATATTGAACTTTTTATTAGAACTAAAATGATTAATAATTTTTTTTCGTTCTGGTAGAAGTCGTTCCAAACAATCGTACGTTTCACAAGTTTATACATGTCGAACTATCGCAAACGACTTGCTGTTGTTCCCTCTAGAATGTTAGAACAAACAAACTTAGATTTTTAGACAATGCATGCACACGTTCAATTCCAATTCTATGACACAACTACACAACAACTATCCGTTTAACTAATCTATAATTTTTATCGACATAAAGGCATATGCATGAACAATTATGACTTTTCATCACACAAACAGTTATTTTATCTATTTGTTTAACCTTTTGTTCATGAAAATATATAAACTTATTCTAATCCAACACCAAAGATTACTGCACTCTTCTTTGTCTCTTTTTATATGCAATTCTCATTGTAAAAGAATTTGATCTTTCTCTTGTCTCATCCACGTCTCTATCATTCAGATCCATTACTATTCAAACAACATTGTAGAAATGTTTTTAAAAATAACTACATATAATTTTAAAATATGTGACTGTGCATATATATCTTTGAAAATAATTTAAAATAGTTAACGTGTCTTTTTATAAATTTTTTTTGAACTGATGTGTTTATTCAAACATATTGTAAACATATATTTTTAAGTTGACTACCTATACATTGAAAGAATGTTACTATTTATAAAGATATTTTATTTAAATTTAAAATACTTAAGGTATCTTTTTCTATTATAAATGTGTTTTTGAACTAATGTGTCTATTTAAAATATATATTTTTAAAGTATTTTTAAAATTAGTTATCTATAAATTGAAAAGATGTGACTGTTCATTTAGATTTTTGTGTAAAATTGGTTAGTTAATTAATTTTGGGGTTTTTTGTTAATGGGTGCAAATTCCCTATTTTGATATTATATTTATATCACATAATATGTATGTATAATATATCTCACAAATTTTGGCTATGATAAAATGACTTAATTAATGTATAAAATAAATGAAATAAAATAAATATAAATGAATGAAGTCAAAAAATATTAGGTGGACATTTGATTAATATTGTTAAAATAACTCATTTTTAGTAAGAAATTTATATGCCCACGCAAATTCATAATATACCAAAATAACAGCATACCAAAAGAGTTAGAGACCTTTAGTAACCATTTCTATTTTTTTTTTGGTTCAAGTCATCAAAATACAGCTATCATAAATCATAATGAATACTGAATAGGATTGAAAAGGCAAAAAAAATTCAAAAATTATCTAAAAATGAAAAACAAACAAATTAAAAAGGTAGCTTAAAATAGTTAAACAAAGAATTTCATATATGAAAATCCAATATACCAAAATAACAACATACCAAAAGAGTTGGAGACCTTTAATAACCATTTCTAAGTTTTTTTCTGGTTCAAGTCATAAAAATACAATTATCATAAATCATAATGAATACTGAATATAATTGAAAAGACAAAAAAAATTCCAAAATTACCTAAGAAAATGAAAAACAAACAAATTAAAAAGGTTGCTTAAATGGTTAAATATATTAAATAGTTAAATATATCTAATGGATATAAACAACTCTTTCTCTGTATGATGATGTCATCAAAGTTTTTGGCAACTCTTCTTTCTACACTCATCTATTTTAAACAACACATCTTTTAAATAGACACAGTCATATATTTTCATCTTAAAAAAATATTTTAAACAACACATCTTTTAGATATACACAATTATACATTTTTCATCATTAAAAACATTCTGTTTTGAGTAGTTATTTATTTGAAATGAACAAATAATCTGACTTGTAACCTTAAAAAAAATGAACAAATGAACACATCTTTTAGATATACACAATTACACAATTATACCAGCACTGTTTTTTTAAGGTTACAAGTCAGATTATTTATAGATTTTAACATCACTAAGCGATCTCTCTGTTTTTTACCTAACATTGGAGCGGATGAGTATGTTCTTCGAAGGACGTCCGTAGGTAGTCCCATACTGGTCCCCAGTGGCGGATCTAGAAAATATAATGAATGGGGGCAAAAACAGTGAAAGGGAAGCAAAGAGTTATTTGATCCTTAGTTCAGTGGGTGCAAATAATAGTTTTTACCAACTAAACTATAACAGACATATAAATTTTGGTGCATTTAAATAAACTTGTATTTTTTAGTGGGGGCAGTTGCACCCTTTCTACTCTATGTAGGTTCGCCAATGCTGGTCCCAACCGCTCTTTATCGTCGCCAACGCTTGTGTAAGAGTTCTCAATTACCATGTCCTCACATGAATATGATGCACAACGTTGAAAGATTCTTATCTGATGAGGTGCAAACGTTAAGATAGATGCTTACCAGGATCAGGGCCATCAGTGTTTGGGGCTTCGAACACGGATGCTAGGATGGTCATGTTTGTGATCGTGACGTTTTTGCAGTCGTACGGGTGAAGCATAAATAAAACACATACTGATATATACAACGATACATTTTTATTCACAAATACATTATATTTTGGGAATTTTTAAAATTATTATAAAAACAACCATGTAGCATAAATAAAACACATACTGATATGATTTATATGCTTGGTACAAAAAACCATTTAATAAAAATTAATTACCAAGTATCCAATGAAATTTAAATTCGTCATGGGGTTTAGCATAACTCCTTCTAAAGTAAATTCCATCTTTTCTAGCTTCATATGAACGTAGTCCGCCACATCGACGAATAGTGGCTTCTCTGTATGCTCGAAAATCACAGTGATACCTGTCATACTTGAAATGACAATGCATTTCTTTCTTTGCAGAAAAATAACTTAAGCGTGCATCTTTGAATTCCATGACATATGAGGTGTTAAATTTTAAAACATTTTTTTCTGCTGCAGTAGCGTCGGGTTTCTCGTTGACAACACACTCGTGACGAAGAACAATACCAGGACCAAGTTGATTATGAATTTCAACACGGTTATCCTTGCAAGCTGTACCAAATCTGTAATAGGTAGCAAAAACCAACATAAAACTGATAAGAAAATTCATTTTTAGATCAAACGATATTCTAATCATAGAATCAATGTGCAATATTTATATATAAATTGTAAACATTCTTATTTAGTAAATAATCTGTTTATGTTGTTAGCTAAATTTAAGCCTAGACATGAACTATTTTTACCACTAGCACTAAGAAAATTTAATGGCAAAAAATATGAGTATATATTTATAAATAATAACTCACCATTAAACAGAAAATAGAAAAGTCTAAAATGAGCAAGAAATTGATATATTTGAAACACTTAAACAGTTAATTTAAATAATGCATGTGACATTATCAAAATTGCGGAACATAATTTAATCTGTAGGAAAAAGTTTAATCTTTAGGAAGTAACAGTGTACAAAGTTTTCGTTAATTGTTATAATAAAATTATGGTGGTGATATTTTTTAACAATAGTACCCTTATTGATTATCAAATTAGTATTAGTTGCTAACAGTATTAGTTTTTGCTAAATATTTGTTTAACAATATTTTTTAACATGTTCTTGGTCAGACTCATATCTCGTAATCTATATCTGTTACATTGTGGGAATCAGACTGCTTCACCAGCTGTTCCTGCTCGTCATACCGATCAAGATTCTCACACGGAGCAGGGAAGACGGTCCCTATCACACGCCCTTGCACGTAAGAACACTGGAATACATGCTTCTTCTTGTAAGTTACCCCCACCGACATGTCCCTGAACGTTACGTTTCTAACCGGAATCTCTTTGCTTCCTTGGATACGCACCGGCACGCGCACTCCCTGACCGTATATCCCCGTGTAGATAATGTTCTCGAGCACCGGGAACGCTCGAGGGTCGAATCCACCGTCCGGATGCTCGTTGTAGTCAGTTTTTATCACAACCCCAACTCTCAGCTCATCGAACGTGACGTTTCTGAACGTTATATCGCGTACGTACCCGCCTCTCCCCGGTGCAGTTTTGATCCGAACTCCGCGCCGTGAGCTCCATATCAGAATGTTCTCGACGGTGATGTTTGAGACGCCACCTGACATCTCGCTTCCTATTGATATACCAGCACTGTTACATACAAGTCAGAGATTATTTAGATTTAGCATCACTCAGGGGAAGTTGATCTCTCTGTTTTTTACCTAACATTGGAGCGGATGGTGAGGTTGCGAATGAGTATGTTCTTAGAAGGACGTCCGTAAGTAGTTCCGTACTGGTCCCAACCGCTCTTTATTGCGATTCCATCGTCACCAACGCTGATGTAAGAGTTCTCAATGATCATGTCCTCACATGAATCTGAAGAGACAGTAATTAGAGGTTCATTTTCGTTTTTTGTTACATATATCTGAGTTGCAAGGTTGAGACACTCACCAGGATCGATGCCATCAGTGTTTGGGGCTTCGATCACAGGTGCCAGAATGGTCATGTTAGTGATCGTAACGTTTTTGCAGTCGTATGGGTGAAGCGTCCAAAAGGGAGAGTCGCGCAGAGTGATGTTGGCGAAAACGACGTCGCTTGACCACATGATCTGAACCAGTGGTCCTCTTGTGTGGTTTAGAAGCTTTGAGCGATACTTCTTCCACCAAGATTGCCCCTGCCCGTTGATGCTACCGTTATTCCCTGTGAGGACGACATCTTTGAGATACTGTCCGTGAATGAAACTTCCGTAACGAGGTCCAGGATGCTCTCTTCCGTAACCGTATGAAGGTAAAGGAGGAAGCAGAGGCCATAAACTTTCATCCTAATGTTGACATTGAAAAAAAACAGAGTGCTGATCTAAGCGTATGCTTAATCAATAATCTCAGTACCTAACCTAACCACTTCCTAGAGATTTATTGAACATTGATATGACTAAACTCAATAGGATCCAATTCAAAATATAAAAAGAAAATTAACATTCAGTACGCGGTAACAAGTAGTAACTAGTCTGTACCACCTATGTAGGATCAGGATACCTCTGTATAATTCAAAAAATATATATATTTAAAAAAAGTCACACATAATCTATAGAAATGTTCAAAACATACTTTCGAAATTCAAATCACAAAGATAAATAAGCATTCGATAGAAATTTCAAAATGATTCATATTTGAAGGCAGGGGAGGGTAGTAGTGGTGAGATTAAACCTAACCTGGACGGCAAGGATCTCAGCGTCCTGGTCCAAGAAAAGAGTCATGAAGCTGGTGAGATTAAACGGAGCAGTTAGCCACCTGCCAGGTGGCACGTAAAGCTGTCCACCTCCTTTTTTAGAAAGCTTCGAGATCGCAGAGACAGCTCTCTCGAAGGCCTCTGTGTTGATCGTTACACCGTCTCCCACTGCTCCGAAGTCCGTCAGATTAAACGAAACCGGTCTAACCAGAGGGAATCCACCGGAAGCTGCGGCCGTCGTCGTCTTCCACCGGAAAACAGAGGAGAGACCACCACCTGAGGTTCCTTCTCTGTCGCCGCCGCCGAATTGCCAGATGGAGAGGGAAGCGAAAGCGGCGATCCAGAAAACGGCGATGAAACGCCTCCTCGTGATCGGGGGGAGTGGTTCCACCATTATTGTTTGGGATATTAGAAGAAGAACAATAACAACAGCAACAACATTAGAGAAGAGAGGATCTATCGTGAAAGATTTTAGATCTTTTGAGATCAGCTGAGATATTAACTACTAGTCTCTCTCAGCAGTGTGTTTGTTTTTGTTGAATCGAGATTCGATTTAAGTGTTTTGATGATCGGTGAGGGTAGAGCAAGAACACAAGCGTATCAATAAACTAGACAGTGGGTTTTTGTAAATGATCCATAAGCCAATTGATTTTTAAAATGGAATAACAACATAGGCCCAATTATATATAGTAAGGCCCAATATTTATTCATTCGCGAACTATAGTAGTGTTTTGACCCGCTGGTTTCGGGTTTGGTTCAGATGGACGACTGAGATGCCGAAAGACGAAAAAGATATTAGAGCTCGGGTAGGAGTCCTTAAAATTTTTTTTAAAATTTTTTTATTATTATCTTTCTTTTCAGCAAAAAAAAAAAAAAATAACCAGTGGCAGGCCGCCACCTAACCAACAGGACCCGCGAACAGTTACAATACTCTAAGGAATTGATCCTTAAAGAAGGATGGGAAGACTTCAATCCTTACTAGGTTTTGGAGCTTAAAACCTCCATTGAAGATGGTCTAACGGTAGAGTGTTTATAGATATAAGAATCCGTCTCTTAATTTTTAACTAGAAAAGTTAAGAACCGGTTCTGCTAAGAATTTCATCCTAAAAATTCCCCGGTTAACATGTTCTTAGGAGGAGGAACTAGAGAAAACGACATTGTCTGATTTGTTTCCTTTTTACAGACCTAAAAATAAAATATCACCTGATTCATTTCCTTTTTCTTGGTTCATATTTTGCCTATCAAATCTTGACCGTCCAATGCATATAAGGAGAAATGGAAATTAGAGAAAAGAAAAGGATCATATCTTTGACTCAGGTATTACGTCAGTGTGCATGTTATATACTCAACAACATGCATGGATTATTTAATTATTGTTTTTAGAAAACTACAAACCATGCATGTTACCAGCCCCAGTCATACAATGCATGAGTGTACAGAATATTTTGAGATGTATAATGAAATTAAAAAAAAAAAAAATCAATAGCTACGTTATGAAATGTTTTAAGTTTTAAAGTTTCTAGCTTACTCGGAATGGTTGTAACTCGTACGTAAGTACCTCAAAATTCAGTCAACCAACATTAAATTGTGGATAACCTCAGCACAATCTTTTTTTTTGGATAACCTCAACACAATCTATGTGAGACTGCATTGGACTTTCATAATCTATACTTTATAGTTACATTTTGAACTGCACTGAAACTTTCATAGTATACACAATAAATTAATGCAAATTGTCTAATTTGTCCAAAACCATCGACCATCTTTTGTGTTTTAGCTAAGCCAGCCAGCTATTGTTAATGTTCACAATATATACAGATCGATATATGTGTCTATATATAGGCTTATATCAACAAACACAGAACAAAACAAAGTTTAAGATCTAAAATCACGGTGGCTTCGAAGCTCCTCTCATCCGTTGAGTTATTATATCCTTCACAAAAAAAGGTTTTTCGCATGTTCTACAAATAAACCGGTACGTATTCGTTGACTTGATAGGGTAACTAAGAAGAAAATGGCAAGAAGAGAAGACGATATGGAGAAAATGAAAGACAAATCTGAGCCTTTGCTGCTTCCGGAGAATGGATGCGATGTCTCAGAAGAAGAAGGAGCCTCGTGGATGGTTTGTCTAAGCACATTCATTGCCGTTTGTGGTTCCTACGAGTTTGGAACCTGCGTAAGTTTCTTTTAGTTATTCTTTTAATTAAGATTACCAAGAAAAATTGATGATTAACCAATAATTTGTTATTAATACGAGAAAAATCTCTACTTTTTAATTAATAGGTGGGGTATTCCGCTCCAACCCAGTTCGGGATTATGGAAGAACTTAATTTATCATATTCCCAGGTTTAAAATCATATGAAGTATTCAACATTTAGATTTGTTTTGCGATGAATTTTTACTAATCCACTTTTTAATTTAGTTTTCAGTTTTTGGATCTATATTGAATGTGGGAGCAGTTCTTGGCGCTATAACATCGGGAAAGATCTCTGATTTCATCGGTCGGAAGGGGGTAAAAACACAGCTTAACAAAAATAACTATAATGTGTTATAATATATAGTTAATGTTTTATTCATCTCGATCTACACACAAACATTTTATGATATTACATTTTATTCTACTACGAAACAAAAAGTATATATACATTTTTGGTCACATGCATGTGGATTTTGCGACAGGCCATGAGGTTGTCTTCAGTGATCTCTGCCATCGGCTGGATGATAATTTACTTCGCCAAGGTTTTTCAGTGTGCTAAGTTTTTATTCATTATTTTTTTGTTCAGAAAAATTACAGAATATTGTACGATAGCGGATCGTTATTTTAAATTTTGTTCAATTATTAACTAGGGTGACATACCATTGGACTTCGGTAGATTTCTCACGGGTTATGGTTGCGGTACCCTTTCGTATGTGGTATGACATTTTCACATTGTTATATAAATAAAAGAATCATATGTCGATGAAAATATGATTATTAAATTCATATTTTAACTTTACTAAATTCACAGTTTCATTTGGCTATTTTATAGGTTCCGGTTTTCATCGCCGAAATTAGTCCGAGAAAACTACGAGGAGCATTAGCTACGCTTAACCAGGTGATGTATTCCAGCTTGTGTTAGGTCTAGTCTGTGGTTAAAGATGTATTCCAGCTTGTTTTGTAAACTTCTTAACATATTATGGTCTTTCTAACTATAATATTTTAAATGATACTATTATTTCTGCAGCTTTTTTTAGTAATCGGATTGGCTTCCATGTTCCTCATAGGGGCCGTCGTAAACTGGAGAGCTCTTGCACTAACCGGTAAATTTGTTTGTGCAGTAGCTAATATATTTGAAAGCATTTAGTATTTTAGCAATTGTACCAAAGATGGTATTATATTTCATTTGGTTATAATAAAACTGTCTTGGTTAATTAACTTCAGGAGTTGCACCGTGTGTGATTCTATTCTTTGGGACTTGGTTCATTCCCGAATCACCTAGATGGCTGGTATGATTAAAGTTTGAAATTCAATTTCGGTTCAGTTAAGCTTTAGAATCTATAACTTATCAGTGCAACTCAAATGCTTTGGCGTTTGAAGGAAATGGTTGGACGCCACCACGAATTCGAAATGGCATTGCAAAAACTGAGGGGTTCTAACGCCAATATTGCAAGAGAAGCCGATGAAATCAAAGTACATTTTGAACCAAAGACTTGATTAGAAAACCGTTCCGGTACGTGACATTGCATTTATGAAACTTTCTATAATTAACTTCGTTTTTTTGTTTACAGGAGTACTTAGCGACTATAGCTCACCTTCCGAAAACCACACTACGAGACCTTATTGACAAAAGGAACATACGTTTTGTGATCGTACGAATCTCTAATTCAAATAACCGGTGATTAACTATGTTTCCCGGGTCACTTTGGTTTTTAATTTTAGCTGTACTATACCAGGTTGGAGTTGGTTTAATGTTTTTCCAACAATTCGTTGGAATAAATGGGGTTATCTTCTATGCACAGCAAATTTTTGTATCAGCAGGTTATAATTCGAACCGGATCTAGTTAATTTTGATTTCAAACAGGCTTAGTTTCTAGACCACTCATCGGTTTTGTTCCGGTTTGGGTGTACCAGGAGCATCCCCAACTCTTGGAAGCATTCTATACTCGATCGAACAAGTCATTCTTACAGCACTGGGTGCAACGTTACTAATTGATCGGCTTGGACGAAGACCACTTCTTATGGTATGGTTCTTGCAAATATTTTCAATAAACTAAATAATACAAATTTCGATTATTCGGCCTGACCATATTGATATATTGCAGGCTTCAGCTGTTGGGATGCTGATTGGATGTTTGCTCATCGGAAATTCATTTCTTCTAAAGGTCACTCTAATTAATTTATTTATTTGAAAGAAAAGCTTAGAGTATATAGTGTTGGAAATTAAACCTGAAGTTTAGATATTAACATGTTTGATTTTGGTTTTGATGTTAATTAACCAGGCCCATGGTTTAGCAGTTGATATCATTCCAGCTCTAGCAGTTAGCGGTGTCTTGGTAAGCATCTTAAAATCAGGTTATGGTTTTTAACCTTTGGGTTTGCCTGGTTTACTGGTCATTTAACCAGGAAATCCAATTTTCAGGTTTATATCGGTTCATTTTCGATTGGAATGGGTGCAATCCCATGGGTTATAATGTCGGAGGTAAGATCAAAACGATATAGTATGTTCATATTGTCATTGCCATGATTTTTTTTCTAATATATTTCTTTATTCCAGATATTCCCAATAAATTTAAAAGGAACTGCTGGAGGGCTTGTTACGGTTGTAAATTGGCTTAGTTCATGGTTTGTCTCCTTAACGTTCAACTTTCTCATGATCTGGAGCCCTCATGGTATGTATTATTTTCCTTTACCAAATTATAGATTTTGTTATTTTATCATACGCATTAGATAAGCAAACAGTCTTCACCTTTTTGGGGTTTTAGGTGCATTTTATGTCTATGGTGGGGTATGTGTATTGGCCATTATCTTCATAGCAAAACTCGTTCCTGAAACCAAAGGCAAAACCTTGGAAGAGATTCAAGCAATGATGATGTAAATTTCTTCTATTTGTATAAGTTATATATGCAAATGCAATTTACTTTAATGTTCTGTTGGTCCAAGATAGCAGTGCTTTTACACATTTTAAAAAATATTCTAAGAATTGTGAAGTTCTGTTTGTCTTGTTTTTAGTATTTTCGTAATTATATGATTTAATTTTTTGTACATCAATTATCTAGGTACAATGGATATATGGATGAGAATTATCATATATATACAATAGTTGAACGGAGTTTCTAAATGGTTACCTTAGTTGTTAGATCTGCCGCTAACCACAAAATTCAGCAGACGAAAATATCATATATGTATATAACAAATGCCTCACGAACTCTTAGCTGCGAGACTATACATCAAGCTGATCATTTAAATGAGGATAAGTTAATGTCTTAGATGAGTACCTCTACAATGTAAAAAGTAATCAAAAGAGGACATAAAAATGTTCAATAAAAAAAGATGATGCAAAACTCAAACAAATCAACAAAAATTTATCACTAGAGGTGGACCATCGATAAAGTTAAATTAGTGCATCGTATTAAAGAGTCAAACCCAAAAAGTTACAAGCCCATTAACTCATTGTATCTAGAGTTTTAGTAAGATAGATTTTTCATATATAAACCTGTGTAATGACATTGTAATGGGTAACCTCTTTTTTAATACAACTATAATGGGTAACCGGCCGTCTTTTCCCATCTTTATGAATTATCATTAGAATTTTTGAATCTCTTGCAGACAACCTAAAATCTTTTCTTTTGTATGAATTCTATCCGCTGATCTAGTCGATCCTTAGCTAGTACTACAAAGTGAACTGATAATCATATTGTCTGATCCAAGTTTGAAATAATTTCCGTTTAATATCAAAAGATAAACCAATTATTTGTTACGATCCATCATGTAAATCGTTTGGACAAAAACTCAAATTCAAAATGATGATAATTTAGTTCCTACGAAGATCGAACAACAACCTAAAGTATTTTCCTTTCTTTCTTTTTTGCTAAAATATTTTTTTTTTGTATTTTCCTTTTTTGTTCATTGAATTTTAATAAAGCTCATCGAACTATTTCTAGTTTCTGTTTCAATAACTTTTCATAAACACACGAATCTATCTTGTCCTAAAATGTTATCACATCGTGCATATGAAACATCGATAAAGTTAAAGTAGTGTATATTTCGTACTTTTGTTAACCAATTAGTTTGGACAGATTAAAATTTGATTCTTGTGTTTTTGTTGCTTAAGAAATTAACTTAGAAAACATTTACATTCGATCATTTTTGTTAGGTTTTTGTTTTGCTAAGAATTTTTTTGTTAGGTTTACGCATGCAGTAGCAAATTATCGGTCCATTTTATCTCAACTTATTAAGTAGATACCTCAGATATAAGTTCGTATTATCATTACTATCAAGGGTCCCGCGCGTGAATTTTGTATCTTTTCTTTCTAAATAATACATTCCCATTTCTTATTTCAAATCTGTACAAGAAATTTACACGATTAAATGAAAGAGAAATTACTTAGAATGACTCTAATTGATTCAATAATTACTAGAATGACTCTAATTGATTCAATAATTACTCATATTAAGTTTTAATTACTAGACTAAATTGAGATATAAGCAAATTTACTAAAAGCCCATATCTATTTTGATTAACCACAAGTTTGCCATTGAAAAGAAAAAAAAATAATAGAAAGTTTTGTTTGTCCGGGGTCTCTCTTTTCTCTTACGCCGTCAACAAAATCAGAGTTCTCCTATCGACAGTTGCTGTCGTCCCTACCCCACTCCGACAACAACTCCTCCATCACAGCCACCTTTGATTTTGTCCCCTCCTCGTCAAGTCGTCATCGTCCCCGTCGTTCAAGACGAACCCTAGCTCCGATTTGTGTAGGTTTTTAAATCGATGAAATTGACACTGTAAGAGCTAAATAGATCCAATCCAAGTTGTTATAACACGTTTTTCATATATTTTCTTTGATTGAATGCTTTCGAAAACCCTAAATCCCAATTTAGGGTTCCTTGGACTTTGAAATCGAAAGACTTTTCTTTTTAAGTTTGGTTATAACACAATTTTATTGATCGTGAAAGTTTGTAGATTTCTTTAGCATCGGCTCAGATTAAACTAGAGTTTCAGTTGAAATTTTGTTCTGTTTTTCTTCATTACTTTAATTTCCATTTTCTTTAGAACCACCATCGTTTAATTATGTGTCTGTTTTAGGCCAAAATTTTGTTTTTTTTTTGCTTTGTAGAGAAGAAAATAATTTGTGAATTGTTTTATTTTCCAGGTATGGCTTTTTACATATTTGGCATTTCAAGCAACAGGTCTTGCTGATTACTCTTTACCAGGTCTTGTCTCGACAGTAATTGTCCTGATGAACAATGAAATAAAGGCCATTAGGCGCTTATCCATGATCTCAAGCTTTCGATGAAGTCTTTACAACGGCTATAGAACATCTGAAGAAGTCACTCGAGTTGCTAACAAATCCATCTGACGGTCACTGAAGTTCATATCTAGGTTTGTGAAACTTGGGGGTTTGATGTGTGTGAATATATGTACGAGCTCACAGTCAGTCACACATACAAATAAGAAACTATTGCAAGAAGTCTTCTGATTGTTTGAACTAATGTTGTTTAATCTGCAATCTCCACTCCCTGCGTGGTTATCTTAATACAGTAATGATTTCAAACAATACAATCAAACTTAATCTCATACAAAACTTAAAACGTAAATTCAGTTAATAAAGCTCCAACTTGACCACATTACGCTTTAGCAAAAGGTACGTTAGCTCAAACTCGTGTTCTGTGAAATCAACTCCGTATGATCTTTACAAAATCTTCATATCTAGTTTCCTAGTTAGCTGCAAGTAATTTACTATCTTGATCACATTATCCACATCAAATAACCACATTTTTATTTTAAATTTCCACTTTTCGCAGACAGGAATGATATGATACATGTCTCTTCAATCAATAAAAATTGCCACAAGTGATTAAACTACCATAAAAAAGACAATTTGAAAAAAAAAAAGAGCGACGAAAAGATGATGACACCTTAAAAATTTTCCCTAATTCTGAGTTTAATTAACCTGAAAAATAAACTAGATTCGAAATTATTAGTAAACCGGGTCAAAATTAAAATTAGTTTACATAAACCAAGATTTCCGTCAATAAATCTGTCACAATAAAATTAAAAAAGTTTTGTCACTACATAAAACAAAAAATCTTCTACCATATAAATAAAAAGTTTGTCAACAATTTTAAAACGGATAAATAAATCTGCCGTAAAAAATAAGTCGAACATAAAAAGAATAAATCGGTCCAGAAGAAAATAAGTTGATCACATAAATCTACCATTTATAACAAATCTGCTACCTTATTCGATAGACATATTCTTAAAAATATGTTTTCTAATCAAATCAGACAATTAACTCTGCCGTGTGAATAAATCTGGCATTTTTTAAAAGTTTGCCACCACTTAATGGTAGATTTCTTTTTCTACACAGATTTTTTTAATAGACTTATTACTCGACAGATTTATTTTTTTGAAAACAAATCTGTCGTCGATCAAATAATAATGGCATTTTGGTAATAATTTTTTTTGTTATAACTATGTATAAGGGCAATTTCGACCAGAAAAATATATATATAATTTTTTTAAAAATATGAGTCATTCTAGTAATTACACAACTAATTTGAGTCAGTTTAGTAAATTTCCCTAAATGAAATAAAGTAAACAAGTATGACTTTTTAGAGTATTACTAACCCAATCGATTTCGTTAAGAATAGTACAAGCGAATTCCGAACCATATATTATATTCAATACCTAGACTAACTGAATAGCTAAGTGTATATCAGCTTACTCATGTATATATATATATATATATATATAATATATATATATATATATTATATATATATATAACCATATACTGTATTCTCGTTTTCTACATTAGTTGTAAATCAATATTTCTATAGCTAGAGTTCTGCTGTCATATTAAAAAACATGGATAAACGACAAATTTGATTGTGTAATGCCTATAGAGTTTCCGTTGGTTTGGGTTCGTGGAGTTTCGTCGCGTCGTTTTCTTAATTCTTTTTATTGAACCCTCGTGTTTCAGGTAGACTTTTGCCAACAAATCAGCTCCTTGTTTTCTCCACGGGAGATCCAGATAGAATCCCCTATATATTATTTAAGGAGCACTCAAAGAAACTAACCTTTACTTCATGTGTGATTTACATGAGTGCCATTTCCTAGGTGGCAGCCTCACAATCACTTTCACACACTTTTAAAAAAACCCCTTTGTTAACTAGAATTATTACAACATATGCCATTGGTCATTACAATATTAATGTGACCAATGTTGATGAATTATCACACGATTCATGTTTGCTTATTTTTTAGTTTCTATGTTCAATCCCACCACGTATAGAAAGTGTATCATTCATGTTTACTCATCAATTTAATAACTGAGATTTGGTAGCTGTCTATTATATTGTACATATGAAAAATATTTTTCGGATCTATATTGTTCACATACAATTTCTGTCTATGTGACAAATACATTTTCTAACGTTACATTATATTTATATGTGTTTCGGATGATCATAACCATGAAAACACAGATTTTATATGTTTATAACTTCAGACATTACGTAATATTTACATATTTTTATATTACATATCTATAATTATTAATATACAACTAAATATATTAATACACGGACGCTCACTTCAGTTTATATAAAATATATTTTTAAAAAAAAAACAGTCCCGGTTGGATTTTCCGATGTATAATATTGAAAAGATGATCCAGGTTTTATCTTTGTCAATACACCTGATGTTAATTTATTTGATAAGAATCAAGTTCATATTATAATGTGCAATGTTGACTATTTGATTTGTAATACATAGTTTTTGCTATGCATACATCAGATTATATGATGTTATATATATCGTGAGATATTGAATTTTGATGAAAAACATATAATAAACTATTTTGATTTAATTATTACACATGTAGACTAAGTTTAATTTATGTGTCAAACCCGATAAATAGGGCACTGATTTGCTAGATGTATTTACTGAAACTGATACACGAATATTACGTCTCGCAAACCGTGAATTATATTAATTGATATGCTTTATGTGTTTCCTAAAACAACCAGGATTAAGAGAGCGATTTAATTGCTGAACAACCCACATGATTTATATGATATCATCCATTAATTATGTATCAAAGCGTATTTTATGGTATTAGGGCATTGATTGTAGACGTTGAATCATAAATACAAATTGAAATGTAATTAAAAGTGAGATTTCTTTTATTTAATGTTTAACAATACAAAAACCTATTTTTATTTCAAGTTTCATATTGTTTGTCTTTCTTTTGTTTCATATGGTTTGTCTTTTTTTTTTTACAAACAAACAAACCATTATAATATAGACGCACATTCTAGGTAGCTTAATTTTTTGTTTAATTAAATAAAAGAAAACCATATCACAAGTAATACAATAACATATAGTATCTGGTATATGGTTTGAAAGCACATATTTAGGTGACGACGATTCATTTAATGTAAAACCTTGAATTAAAAGTTATAGTACATTGACTGATTTTATAGATCTTTGAAAAGAAAGATTATATTAAATGTAAGAATCCCTTAATTTAAGCTCCAAAACTTTTAATTAAGAAATCAACATAAATAATTGACAAATAATTATTTTTTATATATCATTCAATCTATGCAAGTCTTTGGTCAATATCATATTTAATATTGTTTCCTAAATTTTCTGATCTTTTCATAAAATATTTTTCAAAATTTTAAATTGGAATCGAATAGTTAGGGATCTTTATAAGCACTGATTTTTGGCGATGCAATATTCTTCAACCAAATTTTCGCGCTAAAACCCTATGTATTATGACTATATATATAATACTAAACTTATTGCTATGTTATTACAACCAACGAATTTCAAAACTGTGATAACTAGCAAAGAAAATGAGTTCTCTAAATTTTATCTCCGACTTGAAACCGTGCAAGTCTATATTTGAAGAGATAAAAGTGGAAGTCAAAAGATTTGGAAGCAGTACTCCCGCTTTTGGTGAGCGAGACGATTGAAATTGTCTGTATATATGCAAATTGTATAAAGCTAAACCCTTAGAGCATAAGTTATATGAAGCTTTTGTTACTTTTTTCAGGGAGATAAATCCATATATCTGTCAAAGAATTTGGTTTCGCAGTTTGATTATTTTTCTGAAACAAGGACGCTCCATGCTTTTGGATGGTAATGAGCAATAAAATCAAGCATATAATACTCTGAAACAAGGATGCTCCAAGATTTTGCTTTTTTAATGATTCAACAGGTTGTTATAGTTGAATGTTTATATCTTACATTTATTTTACAAGGAATGTTTATAAAATATGTCACATACTTTTGACCAAAAATATTATAACATAGTCTCAAATTCTGGATAATATTAAATACATTTACGTCTTTTATGAGCGAGATTTCTTCACTTGAGAAACATGGTATACGTACAATTCGTACCAATGGATATGGATGATGTACAGTTTAATTAAGTATAGTTATTCACACATTAACAAGTGGCGTAAATTCATGCAGGGATCAGAGTTGGTGGATGAGAAAAAGTGACCGAGGGAGAGAGTATGGCTATGTACCTATTGTAGAGATCATTTGATATTTATAGTGGTAATATAAATAAGCTAAATTGTGTTTAATAAAATGATAACATTAAATAGGATGCTTATATGTCAAGCTGAGAGTGCTCCTCGGTTATATTTTTTAATTGGACATACATTACTAGAAATATTAAAAAGTTATATTAAATAGACCACTAAATATTTTACTATATATATCATCAAATTTGAATATGGTAATAAAATAAAAATTAAACTACATGTGTATTAAAAAATTTGATTTTTGGTCATAAATGTATTAAAAATGAAAAATGTGATTATTTTTATGGAAAGAAAGATTGTAAAAGGAAGATGAAACAGGAGGAATTTCTGAAAATTTTGCATATTTGTA
>NW_026616222.1:0-28243 GCF_000801105.2 Raphanus sativus | reverse complement strand
TTTTTGTATCAGCCTTTGGGTTTTTTAGTACTAATGCCTTAACCATCTATTCACAGATTAAGTATCCTACTGGTAGCATCTTCTATCAGCTGGTATCTTTGGAGCTACGTATAGATGACATAAACGGGTGGAATCTACTTTCCTTCATGTTCGACAGCTCTCCTAAATTGCAATCCCTCAAACTCAACAGTGTAAGCAATTTACCACAAGTTATTTTCTTTTCATATATTTTGATAATGTATTATCATACATTCATACTAGTTGCGTTGTTGTCAGTCATGGCGGGGAGATTGTCCAGTGGGATGGGAATGGAATCAGCCGAAATTTGTACCAGAATGTCTATTGCTCCATCTGGAGACATTGATGTGGACAAGATACGGATGGCAACGAGAAACAAGTGGCCACATACATCCTCAAGAACGCTAGACAGTTGAAGAAGGCAACTTTCTCCCCAGCATTTGTCCAACCGAAAGAGCTGGAGAAGTTGAAAAGAGGCGAGAGGTCCTCAACGAGTTGGCTAGTGTGGCCAGAGGGTCGACCTCATGTGTCACCTTGTGTTCTAATTCGAATGATCTCTGGTACTGATGTTTTGGCAAATGTGAGATTCTCAACTTCTTTCAAGAAGTCTAGTGCATTTTGATTATTAACGTTATTGGGTTGTTGGTAAATGACTTTTGTGACATCTATTTAAGCTTTGGTAATTTCGAAATGGAGCTGAGGCTATTAAAATTTTATTTTTCTTTTATTATTTTCCTCAAGTTATTAAGAACAATTTTCCTTCGGATATTTAAACTTATTTTTTTCTTATTTACAAATTTCTTCAGTTAGTTCCTAACATCTTATTTACGGTTTAACTAGGTGTTTTTCCCGTACATTCGAGAATAATCATTTTACAACTAACTATTAGTGTATGTCTTATTAATTTAAAAATTAATATAATAAATAATCGGAAATCCCGGAGTCACATGTATCTAACATATTCATATCTAACATGCTTCAACAAAAAGTTTAAACTAAACCTAATATATATATATATATATATATATATATAGCTTCACCAAAAAGTTTAAATCAAACCTAAATTATATATATATATATATATATATATATGATAAAAAAATCATCAATGTATATATATATGTTTATTATTGCGATAGACTTTTAAAATCACATATATATTAGAAAATTTTTAGAAAATATTTTATACAAATAGTTTTGATTGGCGAATATTTAGTTATAAATTGTTCTATATCTTAATGTTTTATAATAAAATATTATTTCCAGATAACAACAATATATAAGATTTATCTTTTTTTAATATGTTTTTTTGTCATCTTTTTAAATATGTTTTTTATTTTGATGATTTTATCATATTAGTTTATAATCAATGAGCTAATATAACTTATAATCTAATATATTGATATACGATTATTTTTAATTATATAATAATAAAAATACCTAAAATCATGGAAAATATGACATATAAAATCACTTTTTGATTGATTAATATTTAGTGATAATTGTCCTCGGTATTAATCTCAGATAATAAAAAAATATTATTTTCCAGATAACAAAAATAAATATATGGATTATCTTATTTGTTTAGATTTTTTAATTTTATTTTCATATCTATTACATCATTTTATACTCAATTAAATATATAATAAGTCAAATACCTAAATTATTTTTATTACTGTGATAAACTTTTAAAAGCACTTATAATATTAGAAATTTTTTATACAAATATATTGATATATTAATATTTAGTTATAAATTGTTTTGTACCTTAATGTTTTATAATAAAAAATATTAATTTCAGATAACAAAAAAAAATATATAAGAATTATCTTATTTCTGTAAATATGTTTTTGATGATTTTATCATATTAGTTTATAATCAATTAGCTAACATAACTTACAATATAATATTATTAATATACAATTATTATAGTTATATAATAAATAAGTCATGGAAAAATATGACACATAAACAAAATCAGTTTTTGATTGATTAATATTTATTTATGATTTGTTCTATGTCTTAATATTTTATAATATAAAATTTTATTTTCCAGCGAACAACAAAACATATATATGAGAATTATCTTCTTTCTTTTAAATATATACTTTTGTGATAATTTATAATACTAATTTATAATAAATTATTTAATATAAAATATAAAATATTACTATTAATAGAAAAATCGTTTTAATTATATAATAAGGAGAAAATGAAGTCAATTAATTAATAATATAAAATTTGGCGACCTCGCACTCAGTTTTAATTTGGTGAAAGGAATTGAGTTTTCCAGAGTTGGGCAAGCGTTTTAGCACTGTATCGATTTCTCTTCATGTTCCATCTTCTGTGAATATTTGGACTTAAGAAATTCAAGTTTTCTTCCATGTCTTTCTGGATTCAGACTGTTTTTTGGGCACAGACGATTAGCAATGTAGGCTGATGTATTAGATAATTGCTGGTTGTGAAAATAGGAGATGTAGTTTTTTTTTCTTTCCTAAATTGAAATTGATATTCATAAAGACCCAAAGCCAAAATTACACTACAATCCATAAAACCAAAACCCACTGGCCAAAAAAACAACATATGGCCCAGAAAATAGGAGATGTAGTAATGCTAAACACTAGAACAAGATCCGCGCCTTGCGCGGGGTGAGAGTAATATTAAATTAGAAAGAAGCATTATTAGATATAATATATGCTTACTATCGATGATAATTTAAATATGAATTAAGCAAACAAAATTAAACAATAATTTGTGAGCAATATATTAAAGTAAAAATGAATATTTTAAATTACTATAACACACAATATCATACATTATATATCGTGTATGAAAATTATCAAGTAAGGCCAAATGGCTATTTATGTTTCTATCTGGGTATTATGAAAGGTCCAAACATCCTTTTTTGGGCAATATGTCCAAACATTCTAACCATAGGTTTAAAAACATGCCAACATCCCATTATATATTAAATGAGATGTCATTTTCGCGATTTCTAGTGACATGTCGTTCATATATAAAGTTTCAAGAAATTGTTATAATTTGATTGGTCGAGTGTTTTTATTTTTTATTTATTTAAATTAGATCTAAAAAATTAAGGTAAGTCTAAAATCATATAACATCATTTGCCATATAATTTAAAGAATATTACAAATAACAATTTATGTCAACTAATTCTCGAAATTATAGAAAGATTAATAATGTTTTATTTATTAATTTTAATATTTATAAACTATAGAATATAATGAACGAATTTATATATAAGATAATTATAATATTTTTATACTCTACTTGATGAATTGTATTCGAATATAATTATATAATAACTATTTTCAATATTACAAAATCCAAACATGTTTATTATTATTTTTTAAAACTATTTATCGTTGTTTATAGAATAAATTTATCAGAATATTAAAATAGTTTATAAAATGTTATAAATCATTTATAATAAAATAAATCCTACTATATACTGATTGAGAAGTCACATAAGTGATTTTTTTATTACGTGTCGATCATAAATGAACTATTCAAATTGTTATAATTTGATTGGCTGATGATTTTTAATTTTATTTATTATAATTATAATTTGATTGGCCGATGATTTTTAATTTGATTGGCCGATGATTTCTAATTTTTATATATTTTTAAATTACATAAAATAATAAACAAAAATTTATTTTAATTGATATAATGATTTTATATTCGTATATAAATTCTTATATTTGTATATAAAGTATCATCATAACTATTAATGTCTAATAAATTTCATGCATGCTTTATAAATCATTTATAAAATTATTTATATTGGCTTATCAGATGTTTTAAATTATTATAAGAGCTTCTAAGTAATTTATAAAGCTTATATATTAATTTATAAAATGTATTTTGAAAATTTATTTTATATTAAATGAGAACTCACTTAATTAATTTTTGCTTAGGTGTCTTTGAGTTTTAGAAAAAAATATTATAATTTGATTTGTTAATATATTTTCTATTTTTATTTATTTTATGAGTAAGAAGATCACTTCTAGAACCAATTTTTATCAGTATCCAAACGATATAAATATATTGCATAAAATAATTTATGGTAATTAAATATGTGATTTATATAAAATATATGTAATGCTCATAAAATCATTTTATTACTCAAGTATTTATAAAATATATAATATATTTCAAAGTAATTTATAGAATAGATTTAGTAGTTTTATATTCCTATGCAGTTGGATATGTGAATATGTAGAGAATGTGTAACAATCATATTGTTTTATCTTTTAATCTTAATAAAGACATATGACTTTAGCTACAAATTATTTAAAAATGAAATGTTTCAATACTACATACCTCTAAAACTAATTTTTATTAAAAACTGAATTATGAATATCATATATAACTAATTTTAGTAAAAAAATTAAATACAAAATATCAACATATATTTAAAAAAGTAATAATCATATTTTTCAAAAATAAATATTTAACAGTAAACACATATACAATTTTTGATTATGAAAAATATCTTAATTTGACAAACTATAATAAATATATTGTTACAAAACATTCAAATCCACAAAATTGCGGACATCCACCTAGTTGTAAATATATTGATAACCAAAATATTCACGGACAAAAAGAAAAGAGATAGATTAAAAAAGCAGAAAAAACAAAGAAAAACCTAAAGGGGATTAGGGTACGAAGAAGACCGATCTTTAACAAACCTACCATCGATGAAGATGATATTTTTAAAACCCAGGTCAGTGTTTTCATTCTGTTCTGCCTTAGCTTTGATTCTCTGATTTCACATGAAATTGAACTGTTATAATTTTGTTTTTCATCGCTTTGGAGAATTCGCTATATGCTTATTTGAACAACAATCATTGATATATATATATATATATATTTCAGTCTTTTCATTTGAATTAGATAGTAATAAGGATTGTATATATTTTTCTCTATTTTCAAATTTATTCTAACTATGGATCAAAATTGATAGTTGTGAAAAAAAAATGAAATATTTTTTAGAGATACGTACTTGGGCTTTACAGAATCACAAATGAAATTTACTACTCTTTCAATAAAAGAAAAGTAATAACAAATTATTGTGGCACTTATTCAAATTTGTTAAATTTTTATCTCAGGTTATACAGCAGTTTACAGAGCAGTTTTCTCTGCCAAACCTTTTGGCCACAAACAGTTTGTAAATAGCCAACCATGATCTCTCGATTCCTATATATAAGGTTAGCTTCTATTTTCTTATAACTTTTGTATTGGTGAAGTATAATTGAAGTATAGAAGTTTAAGTGGTTTATAAGCGTAAGGACAGCCATATATAAACTTAGGTGCAGTTATAAGATAAAATGAAACAGTAATCAGTAGCATAATTGTTTTCATAATATAACATATGAATAAAATATAAAACCAAACATAGGGAAATATAAGTAAAGTAGGAAAGCAACAAATTCTAAGAAAACAAATCCAAATAACTGAAAAACAACAACTGCAATGAATACCGTCTTCTAAAATTCATTGTTAAGAATCCTATTAAGAAAAAAAGTATGTCAGCTTAACTTATTTTCAAATAAGCAACAAAAACCAAACCAGCCATGATAAGAACGTTAAAAGTGGGTACAGTAGGAGAAGTTTTAGAATTGGATGGTAGTGTATAAGCATATAAGAAACACCTTATATAGAGGAACCAATGGTCTGCGATTGTTAATGAGATATGCAAATAAGGAATTGTAATATATGTGAATTAAAGACAAACAAACTAATTGCTGAAATTTAAGATTTGCATACGCATACTATCCTAAAATAGGTTCGTGATGTACCGTATTAATCCAAGATTGGCAGAATTTCAGTAAATGTTACGTCTCTTATATAATTTCAAAAAATCATGATCACTACACAATTTTGCATTAACTATAATTTAGCCAATCATAAAGAACAGTAGGATATTTAAGAAATCAAACGGCAATTAATCTTTTCGTAAGTTAAGCTTATAGATGTGTCTATATTGAATTCAAAATTTACCTATAATTTAGCCAATCATAAATGACGGTAGAATATTTAAGATATGGTATGGCAATTAATCTTCCCGTAAATTAAGCTTATAGATTCGAAGTATTGAATTGAAAAATCCTCAATTATAATTTAATTTGGGTAGGATATTTTGCGTGATGATCAATAAGAATTTTTTTTATTGCATAATCTTTATGAGTATTAAATTAACATAAAGCCCGTATATAGTATTCCTCACAATATAAGCTGCTTAGATAATTGTCCAATATTTCAAAGAAAAATAGACCATTTAACAAATATTGAATACCATTTTTATTTATTTTTCATAATATGAAATAAAGTATTCAATATTACTTATAAGAAATAAGAAATAAACAAAACAAATCCCCTTGCTGAAAAAGATTGAAATTTCAATGCAATTATATATAACATAGAATTTGACTCACAATTAGTCCATATCAAGAATATTGAAACCAAATGTATGACGTACAAATAGACCATATAATAAAGATCTATTAAAAATTATTCATTTTTTCATGATATAAAATGAAGTTAATATATATATTTACCATAAAGAACATATAGCATGAGATTATATATATTTCTTAGAAATAACATATAGCATCAATGAGACCGTAATATATAATATGAGGAGCAATATAAACAAAATGCTTCGATAATTTTTTACGTTTGAGGAAGACGTGTAGCTTTTGTTTGATTATAAGGCTTTTCTCATTGATATGCTATAGTTGATTGTCTACGTGTAGATATATGTTTGATTGGCATGTGATAAATGTAATAAAAGAATATGATATGCAAGTATATAACACTGGCGAACGTTTTATTTTATGGTGAAGCCAGTGGCAGTTTCTGTGAATTGTCTAGTAATCAATGGGTTATATCAAAAAGAGGCTGAGAGTAGCTCTCAAACTGACACATCAGCAATGGCATGCTCGTAAATAAGTTGCATTTTAATGGTATTCTGAAAATTTGCTTGTCTTTTAATAATAAGGGGATTATTATAGACCGTTTTTACTTTTTGGTCTGGATTGCCTCAGAAACTTTTTTTTCTCCTTCCTGATCTGGAAACTACCTACCTTTGTATTAGGGGTGGGCGTTCGGATACCCGTTCGGGTTTCGGTTCGGGTCTATTCGGATTTTGGATTTTCGGGGTCAAAGATTTCAGCTCCATTCGGGTATTTCTAAATTTCGGTTCGGGTTCGGCTCGGATTCTTGCGGGTTCGGTTCGGGTTCGGATAACCCGTTTAAATTATTTTCAAAATTTTAAAATTCATTATATACTTTAAACTTCTCAAAATTTATAAACAAAATAATATATTACATATAAATTTCAATAACATGTGTCAAAGTACCAAAACTTAACATATAAATTAGTTTGATTTGGATATTTAGATAAAAAATCAATATATATTTTATGTATTTTGGTGTTTTGAGTATACTTTAACTATTTAGACATGTACTTTTAACTATTCGTATATATTTTTAAGTGTTTTGGATAATTTAAAAGTATTATATATATTTTAGATGCTTTTTAATATACATTAAATCTACAAATAGTTAAAATATATATGTATATTAATTTATTTCGGATACATTCGGGTACTCAAAATATTTCGGTTCGGATCGGTTTGGTTTTGGTTCTTTAAATACCAAAAATTTGAACTCATTCGGATATTTAATTAATTTCGGTTTGGATTTGGTACTACTTTTTCGGATCGAATTCGGTTCGGTTTTTCGGGTTAGATTTTTTTGCCCAGCCCTTTGTATAAACAAATGCTACCACATCATCCATTAATTTCAAACATTTAATTTTAGTATCCATTAAATCATTTTTTTTTCTCTTTCACAGTAAAATAATGACGACAAGTAAAAGTGCAGTATATATATTTACATCCGATTTTATTTGGGTGAAAAGTCCGTATTCTTACAGAAGGATGCTGCCAAAAAATGAAACGCAGTAAATTAACAAAACCAAAAGTATACTTCCTCAAACAAATAAAAACATTTAATTTTATTGAAAGAAGTAGTTCTAAGCAATAAAAATATCGCATTTGGAAAATAAAATTAATTGAAAAGCTTCAATAGAACTTATAAGACCAATAATTAAATTTTTATTTATTTAAAAATATAAATCAACAACATATACTTTTAAGTAATATAATATATATTTTCAATATTTTAGCGTTTCCATTCTAATAATTTAAAATTTATTTTATATTTGTTTTTTTTAAATCAATAGATATGCATTGTATATATATATATATTCAAATAGTAATATAATAGATTAAATTAAACTAAAATTTATATTAAAAAGAACCCGGGAAAATCACTAGTATAAAAATAAAATTATAAAGTAATCTAAAATAAATAAATATATAAAATCTTTATTATTTATAAAATATATAAAAATAAAATTTAATTAAAAATATAAAAATAAAAATAAAAATTAATTAAAAAATATTGTATGTCCGTCAAATCGTACATAAACAACAATGTTATACAATGCAAAAGACGGCCAGGGTTTATACAGCGTACATGAATGGGACCGGAATTAGGTAAAATCGGTTCGGTTCTTCGCTTTTGGTTAATTAATGCTCAAGCTTAGCCGAGACCAAATATGTTTGATTCGGTTTGATTGTGAACCCAAAAGAAAACCGGTCGGTCTCTGTATCCTCTGGACCTTGACTTCTCGTCTTCTTTCTCTCCAGATTCTTTCTAGTGTACTCGTTTCTCTGTTTGTTTTTCTCTTTTTCTCTTTCTCACCAGTAACATCTCTAAGCTTTAGTCAGATCCGTGTGTTTGTGTTTGCGTTCGGAGCGGTTCTTAATCTGAAGGAATTATTGCTGTTTCTGTTCACGGAAATGGAACAAAACCGGTATATTTCTCTTTGTTTGAAATCCAATTTTTATACGCTTTTGGTCGGATATCGATTATCTCTGGTCTTAATAAAACTGTAAAGATACGATCCTAAAACCCATGTCTTTAGTTAATTTGTATTTTTATTTTGTTACAGCAAAATTGATGGTGAAAGTTCGAGAACTGAAGATGTTATGAATAAGGATATAATCAGTGAGTTGCCTGAAGCGTTGCTCCTGCATATATTGTCTTATGTTCCAACAAAAGATATCATAGCCACTAGTGTTTTGTCTAAACGGTGGAGATCTGTTTGGAAGATGGTGTCAAAGCTCAGTTTTGATACTGATATTGACCATTTCTCTACAGAGGATGTTTACAGGTTACTGATTTTGCATAAAGCTCCATTCCTGGAAAGTTTGTATTTGTACATTCACAATACAAGTGCTCGTTTGAATATTGGTTTCGTGATTGGAATCGCATTTTCACGCCATGTGCGCGAATTGGTGATGGTTCTCTTCCATGAGGATCAAACGAGAGTAAGGTTTCCGAGTGTGTTGTGTAGCTATAACAATACACTGGAGGTATTAAATCTCAGCCAGGACCTTCTTTTAGACTTTCCTTCTCGGGTTTGTTTCAGTGCCCTTAGAGAGCTGCATCTCTGCCTCGTGATATTCAAAGATGAAGCATCTGTTTGCAACCTTTTATCTGGATGCCCTAGGCTTCAAGATTTGGTGGTGGTTCGAATTGGCAATTCTGATGTGGGGACTTACACTATTGATGTGCCATCATTACAGAGGCTTACCTTGCAAGTGGATGGTAGCCACAATAGAAGTGGTGGTGGTGGCGGCTATGTCATAAATACACCATCTTTGAAATACTTGAACATGGAATGCCTCTATTGTATTGACTTCTGTCTGATAGAGAATGCTCCAGAGCTTGTGGAAGCAAAGATCAATCATGTTTCTGATATAGACAATGAGAACATTCTTGCGTCTCTCACTTCAGCCAAGCGTCTTTCCTTTCTGCCTTTGTATCTGCCTTTAGAGGTAAAATTTTAACACCGCTTTTTTTATCTGCCATTCGGGCAAAACATTGTTTTGTTAGTACTACTGAATGCTTGACTATCTATCCACAGATTAAGTATCCTACCGGCAGCATCTTCTATCAGCTGGTCTCTTTGGAGCTGCATATACATAAAATAAATGGGTGGAATCTACTTTCGTTCATGCTCGATAGCTCTCCTAAATTGCAAATCCTCAAGCTCATAGGCGTAAGCAATTACCACACGTTTATTTCTTATTCATATATTTTGATAATGTAGTATCATACAAATTGCGTTATTATCAGCGATATCGTGAAGAATGTCCGGTGGGGTGGGAATGGAATCAGCCGAAACGTGTGCCAGAATGTCTGTTGCTCCATCTGGAGACACTGGTGTGGACAAGATACGGATGGCAACGAGAAGATGAGAAACAAGTGGCCACATACATCCTCAAGAACGCTAGACAGTTGAAGAAAGCATCTTTCCCCATGGAACAGGAAGAACTGGAAAAGAGTCGTGAGATGCTGAACGGGTTGGCTAGTTTGGACAGAGGGTCGACCTCATGTCATCTTGTGTTCGAATAATCCGAATGATCTCTAGAACGTTTACTGCTATATGTTGGCAAATGGGAAATGTGAAGTTCTCAACATTGGGCTGACAATTGATTGACTGAGCTTGGTAATATTTTGAGCTGTGCTTTTGTGAACGAATATGCACAAGTTTTTCTTAGGTATATGTATTTAGCTGCAGCATAAGGTGCAAATCAGTTATATACTTTTGTCTCTTTAAGAGGGACGCTACTAAGCTTGCTAAAGTATAGAGAGTTGCTGTATTAAATCTGAGTTGTCAAGATAACAATTGGGCTCATCAATTCTCGAGGTACAAGGCTTTTGGAGGCATTTTGCTGCGTTCGTTGGAAATCACAAAGAAAACAATTGCAGGAAACTCCATACATAATGAAGATTGAGTGAATTTATCCCATCGGGCAATAATCAAAATACAAGTTGTGTTCATGATAACACATGCTAATTCTGAGTAGACAAGGTTGAAGGAATCTTCTCATGAGGTCATTTACAGAAAAGTCAAATAAGAACTTATCAACAACAGGCCTGAAAGGAACGGATGAATTGTATGGAAAAAGGAGAAGACTAATTGTCTGAAACTCGGTGAGTGCAAATCATCAGTCTACTCTTGGGATTAATTATATCCTTTAACATTCCTTTTTTTTTTTTTTTTTTTGTAACAAATCCTTTAACATTCCTAATCTGTAAGAATTGTACAAATGAAACAAAATTCGTATGGTTTATACATCGGACTTGAATCCGATTGGAATTAGGTAAAATCGGTTCGGTTCTTCGCTTTTGGTTAATTAATGCCTAAGCTTTAGCCGAGACCAAATATGTTTGGTTCGGTTTGATTGTAAACCCAAAAGAAAACCGGGAAATTTCAGTATCCTCTTTTACTCGACTTCTTGGCTATGTTGTGTGTGTTTTCTTTTCTTTGAGTTCGGAACGTTCTTAATCTGAAAGAAGGAATTGTGGTTGTTTCTGTTCACGGAAATGGAACAAAAACGGTAATGTCTCTTTGTTTCAAAACCCCCCTTTTTTATGGGCTTTGGTCGGAATCCATTTTCTCTGGTTTTAATAAAACTGTAAAGGATTCAATTCTATTTTGTTTGAACCCTAAAACCCAATATCTTTAGTTATTTGATTTTTTTAGTTTGTTACAGCAAAATTGGTGGTGAAAGAATGAATGAGGACATGATCAGTGAGTTACCTGAAGCTTTGCTCCTGCATATACTGTCTTCAGTTCCAACAAAAGATGTCATAGCCACTAGCGTTTTGTCTAAACGGTGGAGATCTCTTTGGAAGATGGTGCCAAATCTCAAACTTTACTTTAATATGGAATATTACTCTTCAGAGGATGTTTACAGGTTGCTGAATTTGCATAAAGCTCCAGTCCTGGAAAGTTTGCATTTGTCCATTGAAGATAAAAGTGCTCGTTTGGATATTGGAATATTGATTGGAATCGCATTTTCACGCCATGTGCGTGAATTGGTGTTGGATCACTACCGTGAGGATGAAACGACAGTCAGGTTTCCGAGTGTACTGTGTAGCTATAACAATACACTTGAGGTTTTAAAGCTCACCCATGACTTTCTTTTAGACTTCCCTTCTCGGGTTTGTTTCGATGCCCTTAGAGAGCTGCATCTTTACCACGTGCAATTCAAAGATGAAGCATCTGTTTGCAACCTTTTATCTGGCTGCCCTAGGCTTCAAGATTTGGTTGTGGAACGATTTAGCAATTTTGATGTGGAGACTTACACTATTGCTGTTCCATCATTACAGAGGCTTACCATAGAAGAGGAATATAATATCTCAGATGTAGATGGTGGAGGCTATGTGATAAATGCACCATCTTTGAAATGCTTGAACATCAAAGGCCTCTGTTTTAATGACGTCTGTCTGATTGAGAACGCGCCAGAGCTTGTGGAAGCAAAGATCGAAGATGTTTCTGATGTAGACAATGAAAACATTCTTGCGTCTCTAACTTCAGCCAAGCGTCTTTCCTTTTACTTTCCCTTAGAGGTAAAAAGTTAACAATGTTTTTGTATCTGCCTTTGGGTTTTTTTTTAGTACTAATGCTTAGTCATCCATCCACAGATTAAGTATCCTATTGGAACCATCTTCTATCAGCTGGTATCTTTGGAGCTACATATACAAGGAACAAATGGGTGGAATCTATTTTCATTCATGCTCGATAGCTCTCCTAAATTGCAATCCATCAAACTCGACAGCGTAAGCAATTACCACAAGTTATTTTCTTTTCATGTATTTTGATAATGTTAGCTAGTATCAAAATACAGCCATATCGCGGAGACTGTCCGGTGGGGTGGGAATGGAATCAGCCGAAACGTGTACCAGAATGTCTGTTGCTCCATCTGGAGACATTGGTGTGGAGAGGATACGGATGGGAACGAGAAGATGAGAAACAAGTGGCCACATACATCCTCAAGAACGCTAGACAGTTGAAGAAAGCAACTTTCACCACAGCGCCCACTGAGTCGAAAATGGAAAAGAGGAGAGAGATGCTCAACGAGTTGGCTAATGTGGTCAGAGCGTCAAAGTCATGTCGTCTTGTGTTCTAAAACAGATGATCTCTAGACTTATATCTTTAGTTCTTTGCTCTTATTTTTTTTTATCAGACTTATGATAAGATTTAGCATCTTAATTACCTTTCTCGTTTTTATGATTCGAAATTCTTATTTATGTGAAAGCTTTGATTCGAGATGCTAAGTATTCTATTTCGTTTATTCCCATGTTCCATGTTTATGTGGTATTTAGTTAGCTACTTGTATGAACGTCATCGGTAATATTTTTATTGAAGACAGAAATGGCTGTGGAAACACTACATCCGGAGATGAAATATATTATCATGAATGAAGCGTGATATGTAGTTACAAAAGAATTCGGCCTTGTTTCAAGATCTCATGTAGATCGTCAATTGTCTTTGCCACGTTCATGCTGTTAACTCTTGACAAATTGATCGATCAGAGAGTTGTGTATTTATTAGTTGGGCAAAATTGATACACCATTGCAACGCAGGCCCAATAAGACTTTATCCAAAGCCTTTGCACATAGTATCTTTTATTTGTTTCTCGTCTTCTCTTTTTTTTTTTTTTTGAAAATAAACCCAAGAGATAACCGGTCGGTCTCAGTATCCATCCTCTTTTACTTGACTTCTCGTCTTCTTTCTCTCCAGATTCTTTGCACTTTTTCACTGTTGTTTCTCCGTTTGTCTTTTTTTTTTTCTGGCTCGCTCACCTCATCCTTTTACTACTAAAAACACAAGTGAATAATGTTGAAGCTAAATCTTCACCAGTAACATCTCTAAGCTTTAGCCAGATTCGTGTTTTGTCTTTGCGTTCGGAGCGTTCTTAATCTGAAGGAAATGAAACAAAAACGGTATTATGACTTTTCGTTCTCGAAATCCAATTTTTATGTGCTCTGGTCGGAATCCATTTTCTCTGGTTTTAACAAAACTGTAATCCTAATTTGTTCGAACCCTAAAACCCAATATCTTTAATTATTTGTTTTTTTGTTTTGTTTTTTCTTTGTTACAGCAAAATGGTCGGTGGTGAAAGTTTGAGAAATGGAGATGCTATCAACAAGGACATGATCAGTGAGTTACCTGAAGCTTTACTCCTGCATATATTGTCTTCAGTTCCAACAAGAGATGCCATAGCTACTAGTGTTTTGTCCAAACGGTGGAGATCTCTCTGGAAGATGGTGCCAAAGCTCGACTTTGAATCTAATATTGAACAGGTGTCTTCAGAGGATGTTTACAGGCTGCTGCTTTTGCACAAAGCTCCGTTTCTGGAAAGTTTACATTTGAACATTGAAAATACAAGTGGTCGTTTGGATATTGGAATCTTGATTGGAATTGCATTGTCTCGCCATGTGCGTAAATTGGAGTTGGATCTCTACAATGATGGTCACAAGACAGTTAGGTTTCCGAGTGTATTGTGTAGCTATAACAATACACTGGAGGTACTCAAGCTCATGTATCACGTTCTTTTAGACTTCCCTTCTCGGGTTTGTTTCAATGCCCTTAGAGAGCTGCATCTTTACTACGTGGTATTTGAAAATGAAGCATCTGTTTGCAACCTTTTATCTGGCTGCCCTAGGCTTCGAGATTTGGTTGTGGAACGAAATAGCAATTTCGATGTGGAGACTTACACTATCGCTGTACCATCGTTGCAGAGGCTAACCATAGAAGAGGATTATAGTAGCACAGATGTTGGTGGTGGAGGCTACGTGATAAACGCACCAGCTTTGAAATACTTGAACATCACAGGCCTCTATTTTATTGACTTCTGTCTGATTGAGAACGCGCCAGAACTTGTGGAAGCAAAGATCAAAGATGTTTCTCATATAGCCAATGAGAACATTCTTGCATCTCTCACTTCAGCCAAGCGTCTTTCCTTTCACTTACCCTTGGAGGTAAAATTTAACACCGTTTTTTGTATCTGACATTTGGGAAAACATTGTTTTTTTTTATGTACTAATGCTTAATTAACCATCTATCTACAGATTAAGTATCCTACCGGTATCATCTTCTTTCAGCTGGTATCTCTGGAGCTGCATATATATAAAATAATTGAGTGGAATCTACTTTCTTGCATGCTCGATAGCTCTCCTAAATTGCAAATCCTCAAGCTCATAGGCGTAAGCAATTTACCACACGTTTATTTTCTTTTCATAGATTAGTATCATACTAATTGCGCTGTTATCAGCCATATCGCGAAGAATGTCCGGTGGGATGGGAATGGAATCAGCCGAAATGTGTACCGGAATGTCTGTTGCTCCATCTGGAGACATTGGTGTTGACAAAATACAAATGGGAACGAGAAGATGAGAAACAAGTGGCCACATACATCCTCAAGAATGCTACACAGTTGAAGAAAGCAATTTTCTCTCAAACATACATCAATCCGAAAGAGCTGAGAAATTTGGAAGAGAGGCGAAAGATGCTCAACGAGTTGGCTAGTGTTGTCAGAGCGTCTACTTCATGTCAACTTGTATTTAAACCAGATGATCTCTAGAATGTTCTATGATGTTTTAGCAAATTGGAAATTCTCAACTTCTTGAATCTTTCAAGAAGTCTAGTGGATTCTTAAGTGGTAAGATTCTGGTGCATTTTGATGATTATTAGACGTTGTTGGGTTGTTGGTAAATGACTGTTGTGACATCTATTTAAGCTTTGGTAATTTGGCAAATGGAACTGAGGCTGATGTTACACTTCTAGTTAAAAGAACATGTGGCTTTTGGTGTTAATTGAGAGTTATGAAGTTAAGAGTTGACTCGGCAATTTTTCGTTGTTCCAAGCCACCCTAGGCTCTAGTGTCTACCTCGGTTGAAAAAAGTTCCAATTGTTACTGGAAAAAACGCTGGTAATTTAAGATTAGTTGTCAAGTCCTTGCGATCGCATGATTTTGTCATAGAAAATAAAGTGAGACAGCTTCGTTTGTTTACGCAACCAAGATTGACATAATATAGAGTTGCCGTATTAAGTCCGAGTTATCAATAGGGCTGGGCAAATAAACCGAACCCGAAAATCCGAACCGAACCCGATCCAATAAAAATGAATCCGAACCGATCCGAACCCGACATAAATAGCGAATGGATCTTGTTTCATGGTATTTCGGGTTATGAGTATTATCCGAACCGAACCCAAATCTAAATAGATATCCGATAGAACCCGAAACATTCAAAACCCTACAAATATCTTGTATCAAACATGATCTCAATTCCTAATATGTATTCAAAATACATTAAGATATACTGAACATATAAAATATTTATCTATTACATGAACGTTGGTGGTTCTATTACATGAAGATTGATGGTTAAATGTGGCCGTTAAATTTTTAAATATATAGATTTAGATTTTGTTTTCATTAAACAATGTTTTACATTTCATGAGAACGTGGTTTTCATTTTATGTTTTCATTTATTTGCTTTTTTTATCAATAACTATATTTCCTTTTCATTTGATTTTAAATGATCATGGTTGATGTTCATTTCTTATTTTTAAATCGATTATACTTATGTTTTTGGTTACAAAAAGGTTCAAATTAAGTATTTGAAACCCAAAAAATCGATTTTACTTATGTTTTAGTTACAAAGTAGGTACAAATAAGATATTTTTAAACTGAATAACCGATTGGGACCCGAACCCCCCGAAAGTACATTGGATTGTACCGGTTCTTTGAAGATTTACTAACCCCGACCCGAACCCGATAAAACCCGAACCGGTCCCGAACCGAACTTTCAAATAATCCAAATGGGGCTGGTTTTGATAAACCCGAAAAACCGAAACCCGAATGGGTAAATCCGAAACCCGATTGGGACCCCGAATGCCCATGCCTAGTTATCAAGTCAAAATTATTAATGAATCCTTATCCAAACGTTACTTTGAAAAAAAAAATTGACTTTGGCTTCAGAAAAATTCTGAAGCCTTAAATGTTTTGGTTTATGCCAAGAGTCTTTCTCTTCAGCCAAGAGTCTTCCCGTGACAAAGAGTCTTTCGTTTTAGAAAAATTCTGAAGCCTTAAATGTAAGAGAAAGACTCTTGGTTCATAAACCAAAACATTTAAGGCCTGAACAGATTTTTTCACACGCTCCTCCCTTACGCGTTTCTCACCTTCATCTGCCGCTAATAGATACTCACGCATGTTCTGTAGCACCTCGGGATTTATTTTACGCCTTCCCGTGACAGTATCCAAGCCAACTTGTTCATCACTCAACACACCAAACAGAAGATCATCTCTCTGTATCATCAGTTCTCTTCTCTGTTTCTCAGCCAACACGTTCCTCCTTCGCTCAGCAGCTTGGTCCCTTCTCTCTTGGATTAACAACGGACACTTATCTTTTTCATGTGTTAAACGTTGGCAATGGTAGCATCTCTTTTGTAATCTCTCGAAGTCGTACCTGATGGTCACCGCATCACTCTTCGGAATATTGAAAACCTTCGTTTTCCTTACAGGACGTGAGACAACAAAAAGATCCGTACTCTCACATAATCATTACTCTGAGCTTTGCTTGGGTCAAAAGCAACAACGTCCACTTTGCCTAAGATATCTGCAAAAGCCTCAATAGCCTCCTTTGTGTAGTGGTTCACCGGAATATTTCTGATCTGAACCCAGACCAATAAATACTTCAAATACTCGTTAAACGTCCACACACGTTTGCGCATCACCTCCTCAAGATCATGTTCATATTTGAATATGAACTGAAACATGGTTGGGGACAGAGCCACACCACGGACTCTGTCATAAACTTGCCACTTTCTTGGCATATCCAGTATCAAGTCTTTCATCCTTTGACAGTCGGGATTCAAAGTTCTACCAATGATACTCAACCTGTTACTCTCCACCGCACTGAATTGAGGTAAGTCCGGCAGATTGACAGGCACATCCTCTTCCTCCAGAGACATAGTCTCAAAAACCTTATTCAGATTCATATTTTGCTCCAAAAACACACAGGAAACCTTCACTTTGCTTATGTGTCCTCAAGAGCCCTAGAGCGGCCAGTAGAAAACCCTAGTATATTCAAAAGGAAACAAGTAATTGACCAAGATTTTCACCCAAAATATAGAGATTTTCTGTTTGTAGAATCACAAAAAGAGGAAAAAATCTCACAAAAGCCCCACTTTCCTTAAAACGATATAAAAGAAAGGGAGAGAAAAATCGCCCAAACTAGGGAGTCCTCAATGTTTTTGTATCAGCCTTTGGGTTTTGTTAGTACTAATGCCTTAACCATCTATTCACAGATTAAGTATCCTACTGGTAGCATCTTCTATCAGCTGGTATCTTTGGAGCTACGTATAGATGACATAAACGGGTGGAATCTACTTTCCTTCATGTTCGACAGCTCTCCTAAATTGCAATCCCTCAAACTCAACAGTGTAAGCAATTTACCACAAGTTATTTTCTTTTCATATATTTTGATAATGTATTATCATACATTCATACTAGTTGCGTTGTTGTCAGTCATGGCGGGGAGATTGTCCAGTGGGATGGGAATGGAATCAGCCGAAATTTGTACCAGAATGTCTATTGCTCCATCTGGAGACATTGATGTGGACAAGATACGGATGGCAACGAGAAACAAGTGGCCACATACATCCTCAAGAACGCTAGACAGTTGAAGAAGGCAACTTTCTCCCCAGCATTTGTCCAACCGAAAGAGCTGGAGAAGTTGGAAAAGAGGCGAGAGGTCCTCAACGAGTTGGCTAGTGTGGCCAGAGGGTCGACCTCATGTGTCACCTTGTGTTCTAATTCGAATGATCTCTGGTACTGATGTTTTGGCAAATGTGAGATTCTCAACTTCTTTCAAGAAGTCTAGTGCATTTTGATTATTAAACGTTATTGGGTTGTTGGTAAATGACTTTTGTGACATCTATTTAAGCTTTGGTAATTTCGAAATGGAGCTGAGGCTATTAAAATTTTATTTTTCTTATTTATTATTTTCCTCAAGTTATTAAGAACAATTTTCCTTCGGATATTTAAACTTATTTTTTTCTTATTTACAAATTTCTTCAGTTAGTTCCTAACATCTTATTTACGGTTTAACTAGGTGTTTTTCCCGTACATTCGAGAATAATCATTTTACAACTAACTATTAGTGTATGTCTTATTAATTTAAAAATTAATATAATAAATAATCGGAAATCCCGGAGTCACATGTATCTAACATATTCATATCTAACATGCTTCAACAAAAAGTTTAAACTAAACCTAATATATATATATATATATATATATATATATATATATAGCTTCACCAAAAAGTTTAAATCAAACCTAAATTATATATATATATATATATATATATGATAAAAAAATCATCAATGTATATATATATGTTTATTATTGCGATAGACTTTTAAAATCACATATATATTAGAAAATTTTTAGAAAATATTTTATACAAATAGTTTTGATTGGCGAATATTTAGTTATAAATTGTTCTATATCTTAATGTTTTATAATAAAAATATTATTTCCAGATAACAACAATATATAAGATTTATCTTTTTTTAATATGTTTTTTTGTCATCTTTTTAAATATGTTTTTTATTTTGATGATTTTATCATATTAGTTTATAATCAATGAGCTAATATAACTTATAATCTAATATATTGATATACGATTATTTTTAATTATATAATAATAAAAATACCTAAAATCATGGAAAATATGACATATAAAATCACTTTTTGATTGATTAATATTTAGTGATAATTGTCCTCGGTATTAATCTCAGATAATAAAAAAATATTATTTTCCAGATAACAAAAATAAATATATGGATTATCTTATTTGTTTAGATTTTTTAATTTTATTTTCATATCTATTACATCATTTTATACTCAATTAAATATATAATAAGTCAAATACCTAAATTATTTTTATTACTGTGATAAACTTTTAAAAGCACTTATAATATTAGAAATTTTTTATACAAATATATTGATATATTAATATTTAGTTATAAATTGTTTTGTACCTTAATGTTTTATAATAAAAAATATTAATTTCAGATAACAAAAAAAAATATATAAGAATTATCTTATTTCTGTAAATATGTTTTTGATGATTTTATCATATTAGTTTATAATCAATTAGCTAACATAACTTACAATATAATATTATTAATATACAATTATTATAGTTATATAATAAATAAGTCATGGAAAAATATGACACATAAACAAAATCAGTTTTTGATTGATTAATATTTATTTATGATTTGTTCTATGTCTTAATATTTTATAATATAAAATTTTATTTTCCAGCGAACAACAAAACATATATATGAGAATTATCTTCTTTCTTTTAAATATATACTTTTGTGATAATTTATAATACTAATTTATAATAAATTATTTAATATAAAATATAAAATATTACTATTAATAGAAAAATCGTTTTAATTATATAATAAGGAGAAAATGAAGTCAATTAATTAATAATATAAAATTTGGCGACCTCGCACTCAGTTTTAATTTGGTGAAAGGAATTGAGTTTTCCAGAGTTGGGCAAGCGTTTTAGCACTGTATCGATTTCTCTTCATGTTCCATCTTCTGTGAATATTTGGACTTAAGAAATTCAAGTTTTCTTCCATGTCTTTCTGGATTCAGACTGTTTTTTGGGCACAGACGATTAGCAATGTAGGCTGATGTATTAGATAATTGCTGGTTGTGAAAATAGGAGATGTAGTTTTTTTTTCTTTCCTAAATTGAAATTGATATTCATAAAGACCCAAAGCCAAAATTACACTACAATCCATAAAACCAAAACCCACTGGCCAAAAAAACAACATATGGCCCAGAAAATAGGAGATGTAGTAATGCTAAACACTAGAACAAGATCCGCGCCTTGCGCGGGGTGAGAGTAATATTAAATTAGAAAGAAGCATTATTAGATATAATATATGCTTACTATCGATGATAATTTAAATATGAATTAAGCAAACAAAATTAAACAATAATTTGTGAGCAATATATTAAAGTAAAAATGAATATTTTAAATTACTATAACACACAATATCATACATTATATATCGTGTATGAAAATTATCAAGTAAGGCCAAATGGCTATTTATGTTTCTATCTGGGTATTATGAAAGGTCCAAACATCCTTTTTTGGGCAATATGTCCAAACATTCTAACCATAGGTTTAAAAACATGCCAACATCCCATTATATATTAAATGAGATGTCATTTTCGCGATTTCTAGTGACATGTCGTTCATATATAAAGTTTCAAGAAATTGTTATAATTTGATTGGTCGAGTGTTTTTATTTTTTATTTATTTAAATTAGATCTAAAAAATTAAGGTAAGTCTAAAATCATATAACATCATTTGCCATATAATTTAAAGAATATTACAAATAACAATTTATGTCAACTAATTCTCGAAATTATAGAAAGATTAATAATGTTTTATTTATTAATTTTAATATTTATAAACTATAGAATATAATGAACGAATTTATATATAAGATAATTATAATATTTTTATACTCTACTTGATGAATTGTATTCGAATATAATTATATAATAACTATTTTCAATATTACAAAATCCAAACATGTTTATTATTATTTTTTAAAACTATTTATCGTTGTTTATAGAATAAATTTATCAGAATATTAAAATAGTTTATAAAATGTTATAAATCATTTATAATAAAATAAATCCTACTATATACTGATTGAGAAGTCACATAAGTGATTTTTTTATTACGTGTCGATCATAAATGAACTATTCAAATTGTTATAATTTGATTGGCTGATGATTTTTAATTTTATTTATTATAATTATAATTTGATTGGCCGATGATTTTTAATTTGATTGGCCGATGATTTCTAATTTTTATATATTTTTAAATTACATAAAATAATAAACAAAAATTTATTTTAATTGATATAATGATTTTATATTCGTATATAAATTCTTATATTTGTATATAAAGTATCATCATAACTATTAATGTCTAATAAATTTCATGCATGCTTTATAAATCATTTATAAAATTATTTATATTGGCTTATCAGATGTTTTAAATTATTATAAGAGCTTCTAAGTAATTTATAAAGCTTATATATTAATTTATAAAATGTATTTTGAAAATTTATTTTATATTAAATGAGAACTCACTTAATTAATTTTTGCTTAGGTGTCTTTGAGTTTTAGAAAAAAAATATTATAATTTGATTTGTTAATATATTTTCTATTTTTATTTATTTATGAGTAAGAAGATCACTTCTAGAACCAATTTTTATCAGTATCCAAACGATATAAATATATTGCATAAAATAATTTATGGTAATTAAATATGTGATTTATATAAAATATATGTAATGCTCATAAAATCATTTTATTACTCAAGTATTTTAAAATATATAAATATATCAAAACAAATTAATTAAGAATAGATTTAGTAGTTTTATATTCCTATGCAGTTGGATATGTGAATATGTAGAGAATGTGTAACAATCATATTGTTTTATCTTTTAATCTTAATAAAGACATATGACTTTAGCTACAAATTATTTAAAAATGAAATGTTTCAATACTACATACCTCTAAAACTAATTTTTATTAAAAACTGAATTATGAATATCATATATAACTAATTTTAGTAAAAAAATTAAATACAAAATATCAACATATATTTAAAAAAGTAATAATCATATTTTTCAAAAATAAATATTTAACAGTAAACACATATACAATTTTTGATTATGAAAAATATCTTAATTTGACAAACTATAATAAATATATTGTTACAAAACATTCAAATCCACAAAATTGCGGACATCCACCTAGTTGTAAATATATTGATAACCAAAATATTCACGGACAAAAAGAAAAGAGATAGATTAAAAAAGCAGAAAAAACAAAGAAAAACCTAAAGGGGATTAGGGTACGAAGAAGACCGATCTTTAACAAACCTACCATCGATGAAGATGATATTTTTAAAACCCAGGTCAGTGTTTTCATTCTGTTCTGCCTTAGCTTTGATTCTCTGATTTCACATGAAATTGAACTGTTATAATTTTGTTTTTCATCGCTTTGGAGAATTCGCTATATGCTTATTTGAACAACAATCATTGATATATATATATATATATATTTCAGTCTTTTCATTTGAATTAGATAGTAATAAGGATTGTATATATTTTTCTCTATTTTCAAATTTATTCTAACTATGGATCAAAATTGATAGTTGTGAAAAAAAAATGAAATATTTTTTAGAGATACGTACTTGGGCTTTACAGAATCACAAATGAAATTTACTACTCTTTCAATAAAAGAAAAGTAATAACAAATTATTGTGGCACTTATTCAAATTTGTTAAATTTTTATCTCAGGTTATACAGCAGTTTACAGAGCAGTTTTCTCTGCCAAACCTTTTGGCCACAAACAGTTTGTAAATAGCCAACCATGATCTCTCGATTCCTATATATAAGGTTAGCTTCTATTTTCTTATAACTTTTGTATTGGTGAAGTATAATTGAAGTATAGAAGTTTAAGTGGTTTATAAGCGTAAGGACAGCCATATATAAACTTAGGTGCAGTTATAAGATAAAATGAAACAGTAATCAGTAGCATAATTGTTTTCATAATATAACATATGAATAAAATATAAAACCAAACATAGGGAAATATAAGTAAAGTAGGAAAGCAACAAATTCTAAGAAAACAAATCCAAATAACTGAAAAACAACAACTGCAATGAATACCGTCTTCTAAAATTCATTGTTAAGAATCCTATTAAGAAAAAAAGTATGTCAGCTTAACTTATTTTCAAATAAGCAACAAAAACCAAACCAGCCATGATAAGAACGTTAAAAGTGGGTACAGTAGGAGAAGTTTTAGAATTGGATGGTAGTGTATAAGCATATAAGAAACACCTTATATAGAGGAACCAATGGTCTGCGATTGTTAATGAGATATGCAAATAAGGAATTGTAATATATGTGAATTAAAGACAAACAAACTAATTGCTGAAATTTAAGATTTGCATACGCATACTATCCTAAAATAGGTTCGTGATGTACCGTATTAATCCAAGATTGGCAGAATTTCAGTAAATGTTACGTCTCTTATATAATTTCAAAAAATCATGATCACTACACAATTTTGCATTAACTATAATTTAGCCAATCATAAAGAACAGTAGGATATTTAAGAAATCAAACGGCAATTAATCTTTTCGTAAGTTAAGCTTATAGATGTGTCTATATTGAATTCAAAATTTACCTATAATTTAGCCAATCATAAATGACGGTAGAATATTTAAGATATGGTATGGCAATTAATCTTCCCGTAAATTAAGCTTATAGATTCGAAGTATTGAATTGAAAAATCCTCAATTATAATTTAATTTGGGTAGGATATTTTGCGTGATGATCAATAAGAATTTTTTTTATTGCATAATCTTTATGAGTATTAAATTAACATAAAGCCCGTATATAGTATTCCTCACAATATAAGCTGCTTAGATAATTGTCCAATATTTCAAAGAAAAATAGACCATTTAACAAATATTGAATACCATTTTTATTTATTTTTCATAATATGAAATAAAGTATTCAATATTACTTATAAGAAATAAGAAATAAACAAAACAAATCCCCTTGCTGAAAAAGATTGAAATTTCAATGCAATTATATATAACATAGAATTTGACTCACAATTAGTCCATATCAAGAATATTGAAACCAAATGTATGACGTACAAATAGACCATATAATAAAGATCTATTAAAAATTATTCATTTTTTCATGATATAAAATGAAGTTAATATATATATTTACCATAAAGAACATATAGCATGAGATTATATATATTTCTTAGAAATAACATATAGCATCAATGAGACCGTAATATATAATATGAGGAGCAATATAAACAAAATGCTTCGATAATTTTTTACGTTTGAGGAAGACGTGTAGCTTTTGTTTGATTATAAGGCTTTTCTCATTGATATGCTATAGTTGATTGTCTACGTGTAGATATATGTTTGATTGGCATGTGATAAATGTAATAAAAGAATATGATATGCAAGTATATAACACTGGCGAACGTTTTATTTTATGGTGAAGCCAGTGGCAGTTTCTGTGAATTGTCTAGTAATCAATGGGTTATATCAAAAAGAGGCTGAGAGTAGCTCTCAAACTGACACATCAGCAATGGCATGCTCGTAAATAAGTTGCATTTTAATGGTATTCTGAAAATTTGCTTGTCTTTTAATAATAAGGGGATTATTATAGACCGTTTTTACTTTTTGGTCTGGATTGCCTCAGAAACTTTTTTTTCTCCTTCCTGATCTGGAAACTACCTACCTTTGTATTAGGGGTGGGCGTTCGGATACCCGTTCGGGTTTCGGTTCGGGTCTATTCGGATTTTGGATTTTCGGGGTCAAAGATTTCAGCTCCATTCGGGTATTTCTAAATTTCGGTTCGGGTTCGGCTCGGATTCTTGCGGGTTCGGTTCGGGTTCGGATAACCCGTTTAAATTATTTTCAAAATTTTAAAATTCATTATATACTTTAAACTTCTCAAAATTTATAAACAAAATAATATATTACATATAAATTTCAATAACATGTGTCAAAGTACCAAAACTTAACATATAAATTAGTTTGATTTGGATATTTAGATAAAAAATCAATATATATTTTATGTATTTTGGTGTTTTGAGTATACTTTAACTATTTAGACATGTACTTTTAACTATTCGTATATATTTTTAAGTGTTTTGGATAATTTAAAAGTATTATATATATTTTAGATGCTTTTTAATATACATTAAATCTACAAATAGTTAAAATATATATGTATATTAATTTATTTCGGATACATTCGGGTACTCAAAATATTTCGGTTCGGATCGGTTTGGTTTTGGTTCTTTAAATACCAAAAATTTGAACTCATTCGGATATTTAATTAATTTCGGTTTGGATTTGGTACTACTTTTTCGGATCGAATTCGGTTCGGTTTTTCGGGTTAGATTTTTTTGCCCAGCCCTTTGTATAAACAAATGCTACCACATCATCCATTAATTTCAAACATTTAATTTTAGTATCCATTAAATCATTTTTTTTTCTCTTTCACAGTAAAATAATGACGACAAGTAAAAGTGCAGTATATATATTTACATCCGATTTTATTTGGGTGAAAAGTCCGTATTCTTACAGAAGGATGCTGCCAAAAAATGAAACGCAGTAAATTAACAAAACCAAAAGTATACTTCCTCAAACAAATAAAAACATTTAATTTTATTGAAAGAAGTAGTTCTAAGCAATAAAAATATCGCATTTGGAAAATAAAATTAATTGAAAAGCTTCAATAGAACTTATAAGACCAATAATTAAATTTTTATTTATTTAAAAATATAAATCAACAACATATACTTTTAAGTAATATAATATATATTTTCAATATTTTAGCGTTTCCATTCTAATAATTTAAAATTTATTTTATATTTGTTTTTTTTAAATCAATAGATATGCATTGTATATATATATATATTCAAATAGTAATATAATAGATTAAATTAAACTAAAATTTATATTAAAAAGAACCCGGGAAAATCACTAGTATAAAAATAAAATTATAAAGTAATCTAAAATAAATAAATATATAAAATCTTTATTATTTATAAAATATATAAAAATAAAATTTAATTAAAAATATAAAAATAAAAATAAAAATTAATTAAAAAATATTGTATGTCCGTCAAATCGTACATAAACAACAATGTTATACAATGCAAAAGACGGCCAGGGTTTATACAGCGTACATGAATGGGACCGGAATTAGGTAAAATCGGTTCGGTTCTTCGCTTTTGGTTAATTAATGCTCAAGCTTAGCCGAGACCAAATATGTTTGATTCGGTTTGATTGTGAACCCAAAAGAAAACCGGTCGGTCTCTGTATCCTCTGGACCTTGACTTCTCGTCTTCTTTCTCTCCAGATTCTTTCTAGTGTACTCGTTTCTCTGTTTGTTTTTCTCTTTTTCTCTTTCTCACCAGTAACATCTCTAAGCTTTAGTCAGATCCGTGTGTTTGTGTTTGCGTTCGGAGCGGTTCTTAATCTGAAGGAATTATTGCTGTTTCTGTTCACGGAAATGGAACAAAACCGGTATATTTCTCTTTGTTTGAAATCCAATTTTTATACGCTTTTGGTCGGATATCGATTATCTCTGGTCTTAATAAAACTGTAAAGATACGATCCTAAAACCCATGTCTTTAGTTAATTTGTATTTTTATTTTGTTACAGCAAAATTGATGGTGAAAGTTCGAGAACTGAAGATGTTATGAATAAGGATATAATCAGTGAGTTGCCTGAAGCGTTGCTCCTGCATATATTGTCTTATGTTCCAACAAAAGATATCATAGCCACTAGTGTTTTGTCTAAACGGTGGAGATCTGTTTGGAAGATGGTGTCAAAGCTCAGTTTTGATACTGATATTGACCATTTCTCTACAGAGGATGTTTACAGGTTACTGATTTTGCATAAAGCTCCATTCCTGGAAAGTTTGTATTTGTACATTCACAATACAAGTGCTCGTTTGAATATTGGTTTCGTGATTGGAATCGCATTTTCACGCCATGTGCGCGAATTGGTGATGGTTCTCTTCCATGAGGATCAAACGAGAGTAAGGTTTCCGAGTGTGTTGTGTAGCTATAACAATACACTGGAGGTATTAAATCTCAGCCAGGACCTTCTTTTAGACTTTCCTTCTCGGGTTTGTTTCAGTGCCCTTAGAGAGCTGCATCTCTGCCTCGTGATATTCAAAGATGAAGCATCTGTTTGCAACCTTTTATCTGGATGCCCTAGGCTTCAAGATTTGGTGGTGGTTCGAATTGGCAATTCTGATGTGGGGACTTACACTATTGATGTGCCATCATTACAGAGGCTTACCTTGCAAGTGGATGGTAGCCACAATAGAAGTGGTGGTGGTGGCGGCTATGTCATAAATACACCATCTTTGAAATACTTGAACATGGAATGCCTCTATTGTATTGACTTCTGTCTGATAGAGAATGCTCCAGAGCTTGTGGAAGCAAAGATCAATCATGTTTCTGATATAGACAATGAGAACATTCTTGCGTCTCTCACTTCAGCCAAGCGTCTTTCCTTTCTGCCTTTGTATCTGCCTTTAGAGGTAAAATTTTAACACCGCTTTTTTTATCTGCCATTCGGG